>NC_135743.1:670000-755000 GCF_041903045.1 Epinephelus lanceolatus
AGCGAGCAGGGTGCATGCATAAGAAATCGGATAAAGAGCCGCAGGGAGGAGGAGAGCTGGGAATCCAATCTGAGTTTCACAAACCATCAATGAACCTTTCACCTGAATCTACAGCCGCCACAGTTTGACTCCACGCCGTCCCTTCAAAGCAGGCGCCGCCCACGAGCTGCGGCGGGACTTGGTCAACTTTTAAGGAACAAGGTCAAACAGCTCGGCTATTTTTGGAACATTTGGAGCTGAGCTGCAGCTCGGCCCCTGACTGAGCGCTGAGAGCAGCAGAGCCCGCTGCGTTTGAAAAGACGTGTGAGAGCTCGCTGAATATTTTCTCTCAACACTTCAATAAATTAAATCTGTGAATACCTGTCACCTTGTGAGCGCGTGCGGAGCAGGACGGGGTACGATGGGGCATCATCGCCTGGTGAACGCAGCGGCAGCTTTGGATGAAGAGGACAGAAGAAGGAAAAAAAAAGCTTATCTTAGGTTTTTAATTTCCTGCTTCATTTCACGTTTCAGGACCATAAAAATTCTCATTTCCAAAAACTGCAATAAGCAACAATGAGACATGATCATAACTCTGAATTACTTCTGTACTGACTAAGCACCCCCCCCCCAGTCAGCCTAATTGCTTCAGCCAAGATGTGACAAGCCAGACAATCGCTGTGCAACCCATTATCAGAAAAAAAAAAAATCTATCAGCTATCAGAGATCCAGTCTGACACAACTCTTCACCCACAATGCTTTGCAGCCTCTGAGCGTCCCTCCAGCAACAGCACTGTGCTACATGTTCACACCTCTGAGGCCCCGAACACACACAAAGCGTTTCAGCAGCACCAGATTTAAATTAACGATAGAAGGAACTGATTCTGTGTGATGTTTAACATGTTTAAGGTTATTATCAACATATTTTAAATGAGAGCAAAAAAACATTTATATTTAAAACTTTTCTGAAATGCTGTGTTCAAACTATAATCCAGGCCTGGAAAACAGTTCTTCTTATTTCAGAACTTTTCCAGGACTTTGATGAGCGTGTGAACGCTGAGGAAACGTTTGAACAGATTGTCTGCAGCTCTTCAGATAGAAATTATTCGATCATCATCATCCAGTGATCACGACCTCGTCTGAACACGTAACACAAAATATTCACATTCTGTGTAACAAAAACTGATTGTTTCAGCGTCAGGTCAGAGATCACTTCAGAAACCTGGAACAGACGTTTGTCATCAGTTTTGTCAAAGTCTGAACACTGAATCAGGAAATATCCGACACACACAGACGATAACGTGAGCAGATCGTTGGCTGTTGCTCTCGGCGTCCCTACAGACGCCTTCATGAGATTACCTGCATTAAAACTACATACACAAAGTTTTCTTATCTTAAAATGGCACAAAGCAGGAGCTTAGCGTGCAGCTGACTCCTAAATCAAACTGAAATTAAAAGTCTGGCAGAGAAGTTTCAACAACAGACTATCGCAGAGTGGAGAACGGAGCGGTGCCAGGAGCGACGCGCGGCGGCGACAGCAGATTCTCAGGCATCAGCAGCCAACTTAAATGAAGCCAACCTGTTTCTATCATGTCTGGATCAGCCTCCTTTTCTCTCAGTTTCATCATTCTATCAGCACTGAGATTTCAATCTGTGTCACAGAGCGGCAGCGTGTTGTTCCACTGATGACACACACACACACACACACACACACACACACACGTCATGTGAGGACAAAGTTGCCATTAAAACAGGAGCTTCTCAGCAGACCTGAGTTTGTGTCGGGAGGAGAGGGCGTTCAATTGGACGTGACGTCTGTTGTGTTGAAAACAAGACAAATGTCCGCTGTGCCCAACCTTCCTTTTTAAGAGCGTCCACCAAATCAGAGCGAGGTGCTGAGAGGCCCGGGGTGTCTGCTGGGTCTTTCCAGGGAAATAACCTCTGGCACAAAGATGGATGGTTACATTTCCTGCAGCAACAACAGCCGTTTGTTTGGAGGAAATAGGAGAGTAACTGGGCTGTTAGTACGAGCTGCGAGAGCCACCATGGCTGAACAGGCAAAGAAAATAACTCCACTAACACAAACCAAAACTTCACAAATTGAAAAAGCAAGAAGAGGACGGCGTGGAGCCGCCCACGCCGCTTGATTGAGAGCCAATCTCTGAGAAACCCACAGCAACAAGCACTTAGCAGAGAGGATGGAGACGAGGAGGAGAGGTGGTGCTGCAGAGGAGGTGGGCAGGATGGATCAAAGTTGTATACTCAGATAGATACCTGCCAGCTTTCATCATAATGCAGCCGACAAACTGTTTCTCACAAAGAGCCTGATGGGTAAAGAATAAAGTCACTTCATCACAGAGATCAGTCGCTCCAACAGAGCCAGGACGCACTCACTGATCCACAACAATTGCACAATTATGAGCATTTACAACAACACACAGGTGATGCCCCTCAGGTAGACTGTATCCAGGCGACACGTCCACTGTGCTGTCTCTCTTTGTCTCTGTGTCATTCATCATCTGCAAGTGAGTGAACGCAGAAATCACACCTGCTCCTCTGGTGACACACAGACCCTTGAACACACCAGCCCAGGTGCATGCTGGTCCTGTCAGGGCTGCACAGTTAATCTGATAACAATTAAATGAACATTATCCATGTTTAAAATGCTGCGCTCAGAGAAAACATCAGACACTTCCTAAACTAACAGCAGCCTGCACTCTGGAGGAGACGCTAACGTTGAGTTAAATCATCTGTCATCATTCAGTGTTTGAAGAATGTTGGATTCAGCAGAACAGATCATGACAGAGAGTGAATGACACGTGTGTCTGCACCACGCTGCAGCTCAGCTGACATGTTAAAGCACCTGATAAAAAACACCCACAACATTCTGCAGAGTGTTGAACACATGACGGTCAAAACGTCGCTAACGTCACCTCTCTGAATCCCCGTCCCTGTCCAGTGTCAGCTCAGACATCCCATAGTGACGCTGCAGTGTGTCACTGTGACATGTGACAACATGTACAGCAGGAGATGACGAAGAACAACCTCGTGTTAAGACCTGTTTTCATGCAAAAGCAGCAACAACATGAAACAGCAGAATACTGTTGGTTTAATTTGGGGTCAAATGTTTTGGAGACGCTCTCTGTCTTATTCTGATTTCTACATCAGCAGGAACTGAACACGATAATCATTCTGACCATAATCCTGCAGCCCTGAGTCACACACATACAGTGTGGAAATATATACATGCATATGTACCTGACCTGTCCAAAGCTGACGTGCATGATTCTTATAAAACCAAACAGAATAAACTAAAGTGTGCTGAGTCTTCAGTTTGCTCTCACTCACTAACAGCTGCTCCTCTCATCCACCAATCGGATCAATCTGATCTGATCGGATCGACTGATTGATTATTGACCCCGAGACTGAAAACTCCACAAACTGCTGCTGCGTTCAGGGACCCACACAAACCTCTGAATTTAGAGAGGAGACACAGAGGCCAGACAAAATAAAACATTTAAATGTAAAAAGGAACGTTAGCGTGACGTTAGCGTGACGTTAGTGTGATGTTAGCGTGACGCCTTCAGGTGTTTGAAATGTTCCTGTTCCATGGCGGTGGCGGATCAATACCAATATAATGATACTCTGGATAATGTGGTGTCAGTCTGAACAGGGGTCAGTTTCTCTGCTCTGCATCACATCTAATTCAAGAGTAAAACTGCCTCTGCGCACACACACACACACACACACACACACACGTCCTTCATGTCCTCTTTACGTCTCCACTGCTTCTGTCTGCACTCAAACACCTGACTCCAGATCAGTCTCAGCTTCACCTGATGACATCATCAGAAGAAGGAGGGTGAGCTCACCTCCCAGCCGTCCTGATGTGGACCCTCAGGTCTGCTATAGAACCAGGTCCATGAGACCAGAACTGTCCACAGACGTTAAAAAGAGAAAACACGTCTGAGCCTGACGAGTTTAATCTGACACATGTCAGCAGGAGGTGAAACAACACACGTGTTCATACTGAACGTTCAGTATGAGAGGTTAGTGTCAGCTCACACTATAGACTGAACTGTTACATGTGGGAAATAAAATCTACATCTTTAACTGTGTTTAATAGTGTTAGCTGTTAGCAGCTAGCAGCTGTGTGTGATAAACTTGAATAAATCAGCTGTTTGAGGGAAAAAAGTGTCGATGATGTTTTTGCAGAAATATAAAATAGATATTTCAAATATAGATATTTCAGAATTGTTGCTTCCCTAATTTGTATTTGTTTATAAGCACAACTCTACATTTATTTCTTATAAGAAGCTGCTTTTGTTTTATGTGCTGATGAGAAGAAACGCCAGAGGACAGGTCACTGAGGTTTATCTCCATCATTGTTCAAAGTCAAAATAATGTCAGACTTTATGATTTTAGTTTTAATAAATAAATGACTCCAGGATATTTCTCTGGTATTTCTACTTTTAGCTGTATCAAAAACATGCCATCAATTCTGTGAACTGTTGCTTTAAATGACAGAGAAAAACAAACGAGAGAGAACTGGGAGCAGCAACAGCAACTTCATCTTTGGTTGGTCATCATCAGCTGGTCCTCAAACAGTCTCATGACTCACTCATCCATCAGACACACTCTGCATCTAAACGTGGTATCAGATCTAAACCAAATGTTGTGGTGTCGCCCGCTCCTGTTCTAACAACACCCATCTGTCTGCAGACACGTCTCTCTCAGAGCTCCAACATACGACCACGCCTCACACTGAGTCCTGTCAGAGGGTCATAGCGACACTGTTTCATCCCTCAGACACTGAGCTTCAGTCTGTTCAATGGAGCCAAACAGGGCTTAAATCAGCAGGTGAGACGTAAAGGTAAAATAACCTCTGCTGACTGACACACTCACTGTCTCGTCTCATGTTGTGTATCAGGAAGTGTTTTTGTGAGCTCTCCTCCTCCACCCGTGGCGGTGGGGGGGGGGGGGGGGGGGGGGGGCAGGGAGCTGATTTGCTCCACTTTCAGCCTGGCTGGCTAATCAATGATGCGGGAGGTCTGCACTCATTATGAAGTGATTAAGAGATCATTTGGAGCAACAAACCGCTGCACTTGTGCCGTCCCCACAGCCCACCCAGCTGAGAGTTCACCAATCAATAAGTGCTATGTACGTCCAGAGGCTATTTACAGAGACACTTGTTTCCTCCTGGTGTTAAACGCAGAAGCAAAGTTGTGTTTCCGTGGCGACACTCCACCGCTGTGCTGTGATGTCTGTATTATCTTAATCTTTGGGGAGTTAATATGATCCCACTGAGTGCTAAGGTTTTTAAAATAAACAGGATTCTGGGGGATTGTGGGTGACGCAGCTGAATAGGAGTTTTGGAAGATCTCTGCGCTTAGTCATCAGCTAATAATCCTTTAAAACGGTGACAATCCGTGCACATATGAAGCCGCATTAGCCACTTCTTCACATGAAATATGCATGAAAAATGACAAGGGTTCCTCTTTGGATGATTCATTCTCTTTCCTTTCAAGAGACATCCTTTTTGTTGTGCCAGCTCCTTCCAAGCTGCCCTGTGGGAGCACGCTCTGCCCCCCCACCACACATATCGAAGAGTCTGTGTGTGTCTGTGATACTATACACTGAATAGGTAGAGTCTGCTGCATCCAAAAGGCCGACGGATACAGCACAGAGGAGCAGGGAGCATGAGTCCACACGTACGACTCACAAAGCAAACACAACGCCTCGTGCATGACTTTACAAAGACACGAAACAAAGGAGCAGAAAACATCCAGCCACTGAGGTTTGACTTCTCAACACAGATTCTTTCATGAGACACGAGAGCCTCTGTGGCAGGGGCACAGAAATGTGAGGCAGTGTGCTGACGCTGCAGAGCCACAGGTTAGATTTCCCTCTAATTGCTGGACTGCGTCCACCTCGCTTCATGAAGCGTAACCAGACAGTCATCCAGTGTTCCTGCCGCGCTGCTTGTGGCCGTGGCGGGTTGGCGAGCGGAGCCCGAGTCCATGTTCGACAAGGGGTTAACGTTTCTGAAGAACAGCTCGACAAAACCACAGGAAGACAGCCAGTCTGGACGGACGGGCCGAGGCCTGTCACTTGTCCAGTTTGTGGTCCGCTGCCTCCCGCCATCTTTTTCTTCTTCTCCCTCTCCTTCCCTCTACCCTCTCTCTGAACTCAGAGCTTTTCCTCCCAGATTTTACACACTCATCAGCTCGCCTATAATTTCCAGAGCTGTGCTAACCACAGCAGGACCACAGGAGGTAAGCCACTGCACGCCTGCTTTTGGAATCAGGACGCTTCACAGGGCTGCCAAGGACTCAGAGCTAAAGGCTGATGATTGGACGAGAGCATGAGTCGCCACCCCTCACGCTCAAGACAAGAAAAATATATGAAGCCAAAAAATGGAGGAAACAAAACCTACGACGTGTAAATGAGGCAGTGACATCACCAACAGATCTCATTCAGTAACATGTTTGACCAGCAGGTGGCTCCACTGCAGGAAGTTACTCATGATTATTTAACTTTACAGCGTTGATGAAGAAATCAAACACATTCGTTCACGCACCGTTAAATTAAGTTCCTCTGAGACTTCTCCTTGTTTGGATTTCATTGTATATTGTATATATTTCAGATTGTCTACTTTACTATTTTATTATTTATTTTATTTTATTGTCTACTTTAATATTTTATTTTATTTTATTTTAATGTCTACTTTAATATTTTATATTATTTATTTCATTGTCTATTTTAGTATCTTATTTATATCTTCATCTTTATCTCTTGTTTCCATTCATGCTGTATTTCTATTTCTACTTTGCACGGAGCATTGGAACAAAAACAATTTCCCCCCGGGGATTAATTAATAAAGTATTCTGAATCTGAATCTGAATCTGAATCTGAGTCCACAGTTGGCTCAGCGACAGAAACTCAAGACGAGCCGCTGGTATTATGATTCAGCATAACGCAGAGGAAAAGGGGCGGGGCTATGGATGTGTCATGAACATTTCAAACTCGTTCTTATTCCAACTCCTCAAATACCAACGCCATGTCACTGATTTCAGACACCAAAACAAAAAGGCACCTTTCACAGCGGTATGAAACGACAGTGGGCAACATCCTAAACTCACATTCTGGTGACCTGTGACAGTGCTGCCTGAGGTGCATCAGTTCATAACGCCATCAGACGGCATCACTCTGCAACGCAGCTGCTAACAACTAAATATAAGGAGATGGAGGGTTCCTGCAGGGCGGAGGGGAGGTGCACTTTCACCCTAGATGACTGACCTGCTCTCCGGCTCAGTGAACCCACCTGTCCAAAACTCAGCAGTGACAGTTCTGTGTGATCACATGACACCTCCCCTTCAGCAGCTGCACTGGCACATTTGTTTTAAACCCTCCTGCTTGTCTTTAAATCTCTGCATGCTGTTGGCCACGCCCTCCCTCTCCGGGCTCCGTACTGACCGGCCGTTAGTGTAGCCGACCCTGATCTGTGGAATGGTGTTCCTCAGGGTCTGTGTCAGTGCACGACAGGTTCTTTAAGTCACAACTGGAAACTCATCTTTTCAGATCAGCCTGCTGTTTATGATATGCTTTATCTGTTTATCTGCACTTCATCACTGCTGCTGTTGCTCTTTGTTAAATTTTGTCTTGTCTGGTTTTGTAAAGTGTCACTGGGCGTCTAAAAACACGCTTAGAAATAAAATTACTATCATTATTATTATTATTATTATTATTATTATTATTATAAACCTAAACACAAGCGTTTGTCGCCCACGGAAATAAACAAACGAGGTGTTTTAAGTTTATTTTGAAAAGACTTGATGCACGTAACAAGCGTCAACTGTCGACAATTTAGTTGATGAAATGTTTTATATTCGATGTGTTGTTACATGTTTATAACTGGAGAATGTCCGAATAACTGTCGGCCAGAACAAAATAACACATTGATATTAAAATGTTAAAAAAAAACTGTTTCTTTTTCAGATTATTTTTTGTCAAAGCCACAGGAGACACACACACACACACACACACACACACAGAGTCAGTGCTACAGGCGATCTGTAAATGAACTTTAAATATGTATCTGAGATCATCTGCACTGAATCAGCACAAACGTTTCCTCGGAGCACCGAAATGAAGCCGTTTCTGTTCAGCTGGAGGAGGAAAAATAAAACGGGTAGATGGAGAGCAGACAGTGATGGAGGAGCCACTTCAGCCTCGCCGCAGCAGGCACGAGGCAGCTCCGCCTGCTATTCTTCACCTGTGCCTTCGTAACGCTTGGTGCAACATGTTAATGTGATTTCTGTGGCCAAGCGGGGCCGGACCTGGAGGCCAAGGCCTGGTGGTCTCAGCAGATAGCCTGGACAGGCCTGTGCTGTGTCAGCGCCGGATTATGGATGATGGCGAGCCTGCAGGCCTGACAGGTAATAATTCACTCCCCAGGGGTCCCACACCCTTCACTGGACACCAGCAGCCGGGGGAGGGTGGGGGAGGGTGGAGGCAAACAGCCTTGGAGCTCACATCCTCATAACCCACCCTCTGCTCCTGTCCTTACTCTCTGCTTCAACAAACAGGCTTCTCATTGGCTGCCCAGTTGCCACGGGTAACCAGCCATTATCAAAATGAAAGATGAGGTGCCACAGAGCGGCGCCTCTCTCAGGTGCAGGGCCAAACAAAGTCCCATATGTTGCGGATGAGGAGCTGAGATTAACTGTTGCTTCCTGAAGCACGGCGGCGCTCCGGACCATTCCTCACATGTACCACGCCACCGCATGTTTCAGACACTTGAGACAAATCGCTGTTGTCGAGGTGCCACAACAACAGTCCAAAAAATATCAGCCAACACTCTCAAGTTCCACTGAGCTTGAAATGGGCGAGAAATGAGTGCGAGTGCAGCAATTCAGCGACTCAGAGTTTGGCCTGAGGGTGTAATGTAACGTGTCGTCATGTATCCAACAGAAATTCACTTTCTCCTCCTCTGGCCAGTGTGTGTCTGTGTGTGTGTGTGTGTGTGTGAGCATGTTCAGATATTGAGCACTTTATCTCGATGATGAAAATGAAAATAGCCCTGCTGAATGTTCCCTAAGGGCCACCGTCCTCAGCCCCTGGTTAGGAGCCTATTTCAACCATCATTACCCTGAGGACCATTAGGAAGACGCCATCTGCACACACGGGGCCCCTCCATCGGGGCCTCTTGTCATTTCAAACTAAAAGCAAGTGGCGAAATGGAAATCGGAAGTAAAATTACACACTGGGCTAAATGCACCATTAAGCATGCTAACTGAGCGACGGACCTATCAGGGCCTGGAAATGAGAGCCGGCCGGAGAGCGAGCAGTTTGTGGGAGGTGGCGAGGAAACGTTCAGCACTGTAAGTCAGCCGTCAGCAGAACGTGGCGGTCCTAATGGTGCTGAGTTAAAACAGTAGATTGTTTGTGAGCGTGGGCGTGTGCCACACAGAGCCTTGAATATAGATTTGTATGCACTATATATAGTGTTGGTCGGAGCGCAGACAGACACGCTGCTGCTGCTGAGTATCAGACACTATCTGAGGATACAGCCGAGCATCTCTCTGCTCCTGCGGGGACGCAGCACCTCTCCTTGTCAGCAGACCAGTAACATGTCAAATAAAATAACCTGAAACCACATCGCGGCATCCTCTGAGCAGCACACGCACGCACGCACACACACACACACACACACACACACACACACACACACAGAGCGAAGTCACTGCAGCGGCGATAGGAAACCACAAGCCGTCCTGTGACATGACTGCGGCAGCTGAGACGAGCAGGACGAGGAAAACACAATCACGTGATCCCGCACACCATCTACACTTACACCCAAGTTACACCAGTTACACCCAGTTACACCAGTTCAGCTCTGGGTCTTTAACTGGTTCAGGAGTCTTGGTGCTAACAAACGACCCGGCTGCGTTTCCAACAGCTTTACAAAGAACCATTAGAGTCAAGGAGGGTCACAGTGACACACCAGAGACACACCAGAGACACACCAGTGACACACCAGAGACACAGAGCTGACGGTCATCACACTGTGGATATTTAAGCACCATCTACACACAAAGATAATGTGTATTTGCAGTATTTGGTATCTGCACATATATTTATCCTCAGTCGTGTTTATATCACTCGTGCACCAGGGCTGCAGTGAGCGACTGCTTTAAGGCAGATCGTGATATAAAAGTTGACAGATATCAAACTGTGTTCATTTAATATCTATGATATTGTTAATAAATCAACTGGACTTCTTCATTTGAGTTATTTATTATTAGTTATTTTCTGAGAGGAGACTTATTACTCAAACTTCACTAACTCTGTTTCAAGTTTATTGTAATTGCAGTAAAAACAAAAATGAACCCTTCAGTTTCCTTTAAGGATCGTTCTGACTGATGATATAAATTCTGTAATTCTGTGAAACTGATATTTTCTGACATGATTATTGTACCGTTAAACTCTCATCCTGTAGCAGCCCTGATCAGTGATGTGTCATCAACGGAGGACGCTGCACAACACGAGTAAACAACAACAACAACAACAACAACAACAACAACAACAACAACAAACTGATCAGCTGCAAACTTTTGTTCTGTTGTTACAGATATTTGTTTTTATCAGAGACACAAGAACGGACCGACGATTAACGAGACCACAGCAGGATCTGTTTCTCACATGACGTCTCCATCGCGTCTCTCCAACAACAAATTTATTTTCCCAAAAATGCTCTGAATAAAAGATGCATATTAGATTCTGAGCTGATATCTGATATATAACAACTCATTTGGCCGATAAACAATATATATCCACGTGTTTCCCTCCTAATGTCAGTGATCATCATCATCATCATCATCAAGTCTCTTCTGTAGATGAATTATCATCATATCATATCAGACTGTGATGGTGAGACGTGACACACTGCTCAGTGTGTGTTATCTCTATTAGGGGTGTAACGGTACACAGAAATCTCGGTTCGGTACGTACCTCGGTACACAAGTCACGGTTCAGTTTTTTTCGGTACAGTAATGAAAAAAATAGACAACTATTAAATATCTTTTACTTATTGGTAACCTTATTAAAACATACCACCACAGCAGTTAACTCTTTTTACACAATTTTTGAATGAAACAAATATATATAAAATCCTGCTTTTTCACATTGTTTGAATGAAAATAGAAATATAAAAGTGAAAAATAAAATCCTGCTGTTTTTTTAACACATTTTTTGAATGAAAAATATAAATATACATTTCTGCTTAAACAGTTTTACTCAATAAAAATAAAAAGTATAGTGCAGCTGGTCAGCTTTAAAGCCTGCTCAGATTCAGTTTTACTAGGAACTTACTTAGCTTTCCCACTTTGTTAAAGTGCAGTAAACAAAACATGCTTATATCTAAAGTACAGCTTAAACAATTTTACTCAACTCCAATGGCGTTGGTTATTTCTTTAGCACGATGGTCAGGGAAACGCTCTTTCTTTTTAAACGACGACGATATCGTAGTTTGCACCAGATTGCTTTTTCTAGTCGTGCCGGTTAACGTTCAAACTCGGGTGGTGTCGCTTTAGATGCGTTAGCATGTTAGACGTGTTTCCAAGTACATACCCAACCGCTGTTCTGCAGTGTCAGCACACTGCTTTTGTCTTGTCCACTTGTTTATTTCCATCTTCGTATTTTACCCTGAAACCAAAGTGTTCCCAAACGGAGGACTTAAGGTTTGCGGGTGGGTCTTCAGGTTCGTCAGGCTCACTTGCCATGTTGTCAAAATGCGATAATGCGCTGCACAAAGTGAAAGCGGAGATTTACGGGACTCGGTCCGTCACTCAATTATGTCCGTCGGGGAACTAGATATTGTAAATGGTTCGGCTCGCAAAAACAGAATTAAAATAAAAAAAAATAAAATAAAATAATATCCTGCGCCCAATAATTCGGTACAGGGTCGTGCCGAACCGAAAGTCGCGTACCGAACGGTTCGACACAAATACATGTACCGTTACGGCCCTAATATCTATCCATGGATCGTGTTGGATGATCCTGTATCAGGCCGATACAGATGACGTGCAGATATAATCGTGCAGCTCTACTCTGAAGGTCCAAAGTCTCTGAATTATTTTACTTGGCATCATATTTTCTTTATAGAAATCTATCAGAGAACACGTTGTAAATGTGTGGTAAATATCTGAGGGGGAGTGAATGGACCAATGACAGCCCTGCCTGGTGCAGTATGTTTCTGTGTGTTGAACGGAAAGGCTCAAAGAACAGAACATGATTCAATAAATGATGCAGCAGCAGCCAGCAGGGTTCATTCTCCAGTCCACTGGTCAAACGGCACCTGAACATTCAAAATGTCTGCGGACGCTCCAACGTCAGAAGAAGAAGCTGATTGGCTGATTCTCACACTTCATGTTAAAGTTGATATCAGCTGATGCTGTCGTGAACCCTGCTCAGCACCAGAACAGACCTGGCTCCATGTTGGTGTGAACAGGGTTTTAGATGCCTGAATGGTTGGAGCAGGCGGAGCAGGATGTTTCTCCTCCAACACTCAGAGTAAGTAACGGTTGCCTTTACTGTTCAATCACGCCGGTGTTTCCCTCCAGCTGCACATGCATCTTTAATGTGCCTCCAAAACTTCTGCAACATTCCAAACACATCAGAGACAAAGAGGCTGCCTTTGAGTCAGGCAGGAGGGCACGCTTCACCCTCATGCACAGAGTGATGGTGTGGTCTGTGTGTGTGTGTGTATGTGTGTGTGTGTGTGTGTATGTGTGTGTGTGTACAGGATGGATTTATCTATTTATCTATTGTTATGTTGTGAGGCTGAAACTGGACACACACTCAGGACTGATGCAACCCAGGCTGAGACTGATCACAGGCCCACTGAGGATGAGGATGAAGAGTGAGGATGAAGAGTGAGGATGAGGATGAAGACTGAGGATGAAGAGTGAGGATGAGGATGAAGACTGAGGAGCTAGGACCGTCTCCTCCAACAGACACACAGCAGATCTGTCGGTGCATCGCAGCTAAAACACACACACACACACACACACACACACACACACACACACACACACACACACACAGCCTGTGTGCAGACCTGTTAGAACAATGAGCTCATCGTTTCTCTCTGAGTTTGGCTCTGAGAGCAAACTGCAGCTGAAGTGATTCAGCAGGTCAGATCTGCCTCACAGTGACCGGACACACTGTTTCCTCCTGAAGACGTCACATCCCGTTCTTCACCTGATCTGCGCCACATCACAACACACTCCGCTTTACGCGCCGTTTGTGCGCACAAACAGGTCCGAGCCAACACTGCCTGCTGCTGCTGGAAAATCACAGCACAGGGTCCAAATTCAATTACACACACACACACACACACTATCACTCAGGGATCTGTCGGTAAGTTGCAGAGGACTCCTGCAGCAACACAACAGGACACAGTCAGTGTGAGGCTGCGTGTCCATCCACAGCTCCGAGGACACACACACACACACACACACACACACCAGAGGACCGACGGCTCGTTGTGTCTTCAGCAGAGACACACAGACAGAGACACAGGGAGACACAGAGACACAGGGAGACACAGAGACACAGGGAGACACAGAGACACAGGGAGACACAGAGACACAGGGAGACAGGCAGCAGCAGCGGAGCAGAGATGTTTGTTGAGGAGCAGTTTTTGCTCAGAAACGTGTCAGAAATGTGGATTTAAATCAGTGTGCGGGTCTGAACCTCTGTAACATGACACAGTAATGTGTGTGTGTGTGTGTGTGTGTGTGTGTGTGTGGTGATCTAGTGTCCGCGCAGAGGGAACTCAGCCTGTGTTGAGCCCCAGTCGCTCCGCAGCAGCAGCAGCAGCAGCAGCAGCGTCGGTAAACTCCCTCCAAACAGCACAAACACTTCTTACCGTGATGTTTCCTCCACCGAGCGGACGGTAAATCACCGGGCAGGGTCCCACCGGGGGCGGAGCTGTGTGTGAGCTCACGGTAAAGTCACGGTGACTTGTTGTTGTGCTCGGTAAACGGTGAACGGTTAGTAAATCCCGGAGCGGCGGAGCGGCGGTAAAGACGCTCCTCGCGGCTCAGACCAGACTGGAGACTCACTCCAATCACAACACTTCAGCAGCCAATCAGGCCACGCCCCCAGCGGCAGGCTGACAGCAGCTCTGTCCAATCAGAGAGCCAAGCTAGGATCAGGTCCTCTCTCATTGGCTCACGACTGGAGGTTTAGAGTTACGCCCCGCCCACCTCGCGCTCACTTTTCTCCAGATGTTGAATGCCTGAACATCAAGAATGAGCCAATCAGAGCGCAGCACGGAGGATTTAAACAGGTTTGACTTCATGGGAGAAGACAAATATTATATGTTAACATATTATTGTCTTCATCTGGTACACAGTTTATACTCTGTTATTATTATTATTATTATTGTTTTGTTGTTAGATTTGTTTACTTATGGTTCAAAATAAACAACAAACAGGAGCTGTTAAAATGAACAGGCGACAGATTCACTCACCTGACCCCAAAAACTACAGGCTGCTGAAATTATTATTATATTAATACATAAAACGTTACGATACAAAAATGCTAATTATTGATTGATGAGATTATTGACAGAGGAACACTGTGGTGTGTGTGTGTGTGTGTGTGTGTGTGTGTGCGTGTGTGTGTGTGCAGGTGTCTCACCTGGCAGCTGTAGCTCCGCCTCTATTTCCTTCCATGCTTTGTCCTTCTCTCCTCGATCATGGTCAGAGCTGGAGGACACATCACAAGGCTTCACAAGGTTTTCCTCACATTTCTTTTAGCGCTTTAGTTTTGCCTCCATGGCGACAGAGCGCAACGCGTCATAATATGAAAGCCACGCCCCCAAAGGGGAAACGAGGCCCGCTTTCCCCTCCACTTCTTCGCTCGTTCGCAGTCATTCTGCCTCCGCAGCCGCGCCTTCAAGTCTCCACGACTGAATTGCTAGCTAGCTGGAATGGAGTGCTTGAATCGTGTCAAATCGTGTCGGAGCGCTGGGCACAATTATAACAGAAGTTGCATTCATACTGTCGGTGCTTTAGCTTAACATACATAAACACAGTTAACTGTTACTCTAACAAATACATTTGGAGGGTTTGACAAAGTGTCTGCTGCACACATACTGTAGACATACAGAGTGTCAGGATCCCACAATTTCTTCCCTGTTGAAGCCTCACGTTTTATTGCCTGTGTCCACTTTTGTCTTCTACAAGATTCAGTTTTTCTGCTCGGCAGCTGATAAAAGCTAAGCTCTGGGTTTTTATTGGCCGTGCAGCCCACCACACAGCAACTTTTAGGCATTTGGACTGAGGGAAAACTCAACAGGCTGGAAACAGAGGGGGAAAGTGTGAGGGGAAAGCGGGCCTCGTTTCCCCTTTGGGGGCATGGCTTTCAGATTATGACACATTGCGCTCTGTCTCTATGGCGAGCTGCTATCTGTCTGTTTGATTGGCTCATGTCATGCTGCATTTCTATTGGTTGGTCAGTAGACGTAGGTGGTGACAGCATCACACTGTCAGAGTTTGATCCCAGGCTGTCTTTGATCTCAGACCGTGACAACGACCATCCTTGAACCTCTCTGACTGTGTGGCGTAGGACCACCGTGTTAGAGCCACGCCAAAGAAATCAACACGTTTCTTTACCGCTGGTCGTCTTCAGTCTGGGACAGATCAAACATAAACTGGGCTTTAAACAGGAAACAGGAAGTCATCAGTGCGTGTCTAAATGACCCATGTGAGTGTTTCTCTGATCGGGGGTCCTCTTAAACTCACTCAACCTAAACATGTGAACAAAAGATGGCCTCCATCGTTACAGGAAGTCATTTGAATCTTGTTCTTATTGCAAACGACTCTCTGCAGAGACCAAAACCAACCATGAATGAAACAGAATAACGAGCGCCGTCTGAGCGCTCACAGGCCGACAGCTGAAGCCTCTGTGTCATCATCCAGCTCCACTGTCGTCCAAGAGATATTTAAAAGCCATAACTGAGCCGCAGTGTGACACGTGATGACACATGGTGACACGTGGTGACATATTGACTCTGAACAATCAACATAAGCAGAGCAGTAAACTGTGAAACAACACACAGCGTGATGCTAACAGGCTGTCTCTGATTGGTCCATCTGAGAGGCTCAAACAGGATCCTGTAGTTCTCTATCAGATACATAAGCTCCTGATTCTCTGATGGTCAGGAACATTTCAACCCTTCAACAACAGGAAGTCACCATCACACCATCACAGCTGCATCACAGCTGCATCACAGCTGCAGACGCTAACGAGACCAACAGGTGGCAGCTGAAGATCCTCAGTGTGTCGTTACAGCAGCAGATACACCTGTAACCCACAGGAGGATGTTGGCTCTATGACATCACCACTGTGAACGTACGAATGTGTCTCAGTGTCGTTAAAGGTTCAGTCTGTGACACTCAGAGCAGCAAACACCATCAGCTCTGTGCAGATACAGATACAGATACAGATACAGAGGAGTAATGGCGTCACGCTCCCTGTGTGTGTGTGTGTGTGTGTGTGTGATGTCTTCTGAGCTTCTCTTAGGTTAGTGGTGGTCTGGCCTCATGTGCATGTTATAGTGCATGTGCGTTTCTCACTGGCTAACTCAACGCAGGCGCTTTGCACTGTGCTCATACGGTGGTTACTGTCACAGAAGCATCGCATCATTCTCCAGTTAACGCCAACATATTCTCGCTCCTCACATATGACTGTTCAGTCGAGGTCTTTCACGTCTACATCTGACACACTCGGTCTCCTGGTCTGTTGTTGACAACTTCAGAACAAGAGCGAGTTGTTAACACGTGGATGTATAAAAAGACCTGGATAAACCTGTGTTGGAGGCGGGGCCTTGTTCATACCTACGAAAGTTGGTCAGTGGTGCATGAGGTCAAAAAGAGCTCAGTTTCTGCAGTAAGAAATTTCCCTGACATTCCACATCGTGGGGCCCATCGAGCGCACTTTAGACTTATGGCGTCCAAACAGCTAACTTCTGCCAGCCAAGAGGCTACTTCCTGTTTAGCTCTCCACTAACTTGAATGGGGATAAGACGATTTCATCGTGCAGCTCTTGTAGGCTTGAAATATGTTGTCAGACCAAATGGATTAAATTCCGAGTCATTTCTGGGGCTCAGAAAATGTATTCCTCCATTTACAGGCGTCTCTGTCACAATCCATGAGGAAGTCTTTGTGGGGGTCATGACATCACGTGACGCACACGGACATTGTAGTTCCACTTTTGGCCACTGTGTGAAATCATCTTTGAATCCCGGGGCTGTTCCTGAGGCCTGGGTTCACACCATTAGCTCACAATGATGCTGGTGTTAGCGCTGTTAGCTTCGTTAGCTGCTGCTCAGCCTCCGTCATGTGTGTGAGAGCCGTGTGCATATTAAAGTGTGTGCTGTGCCAGAGGAGAGCTCAGTGCTGTTTGTGCTGCAGGAGGAAGTTTGTGCTGCAGCCTGGTCGTCTCTATGCAAACAAGTGAGCAGCAGTTTGAATGATGATGACGGCCCAAAGCGTCGCTGCACCTCTCCGACCAATTATTGCGTTCCAATGTTCTGACACCTTGGCTGTGTCTGCTGAAGTGTGTCTCCGTGAGATAAAACAGGAAGAAGCAGAGAGTTCAGCGGCCTCCGTTGGCTCACAGGTGCTGAGTGAAGACAGGAAATGACAAAATAACTCCCGTCCCACAGATTCAAAGATCAAATATTATGTTCTATAAAAACTGCTGTGTTTGTTTTACTGAAGGACTTTGTTGTTGTTAAAAGATTAGTTTGACATTTTGGGAAAAATGTTTGTTGCCTTTCTCACAGAGGGTCAGATGAGTCCAGTGATGTCACTGTTGTTTAAAGCGACAGGCAGCTGACTCATTTTCAGACTGTTGTTTTGTATGAAATAAACGCAGTCGACATTTTTAATCAAAAAGTAAAACTATAATCTAGAACTGAAAAACATTTGAGCTTTATAGTGAAGGAAACACGACTTGTGACTCAGGCGGCCATCATTACTGATATGTGTCAGTCACATGTTTCATCACACAGCGGCTGCTCTGCCGGACGTCAGTCATGATTATTTGGTCCTTTAACTTCACAGTGTTGGTGACTGATCCGTCCACACACTGTTAGAGTCTGCTTTTCTCTGAGACTTTTCATTTTTGGGATTTTGAATCCGTAGTTAGCTCAGCTACTGAAACTCAGCATGAGCCATTAACCCATTAAAGCCTGATTAAGTTAAAAAAAAAAAAATTGTAATGGTGGATTTTTACTAAATAAACTCATAAATCATTAGCAAAATAAAATAATAATAATAATAATAATAATAATAATTATATTATATATTAACACGTTTTTCATCAGAACAGTTTATTTTTGATTTAGAGTTAACTCATGAATGAATGAATGACTGAATGATGAACTCATATCGATGAACAAAGTCATGCTCTTAAACACTTTGTGTATATATTTCATATCGTGTTTGTCATCATAACTCAGCATGTCCTCAGTTTGTGGCTCCTGAATCAATAATCTGTGGACATAATCAATAAGATGTTTTATAAACTGTATCATCAGCAAATTAAATCAAATAGTATTTTAATATTGAAACAGTATTTCATGTGACGGTCACATTCGACGGATCATTTTGAAAAGTAAAAGCTGTAAATCTTTTTTATGATATTTTGACGTGTGTCAGTAATAAAACATCTCATCTTTACTTTGAACACAGATTATGAACTTTAACAAAATGATTTCTCACTCTTCCTCCTTGCCCCACAGTCGGCCATGTTTGTTTAAAAAGGGGGCGTGGCTTTACTGCAGTCCACTGCCGATGATGTGGAACACAGTGATTAAACTAACAGGATACAACAGGTGAGTCAGTGACCTGTAGACATGCCCACAGATGGACTTTGTGACTTTTGGAGAGACCGACCTGTATCCTTGCTTCATTATGCTAAGCTAGGCTAGGCTAGGCTAGGCTAAGCTAAGCTAACCACCTGCTGGAGTGATGTAACTCTTCTCATCTGACTCAGGAAGACAGTGAATCAATGTATTCAGTGTCAAACTGTTCCTTTAATAACAGAGCAGCGTGTTGAGTCATCATCATCAGCAGCAGCAGCATTCTGACACTGAGACTGACTGAGAGGGAAATTCAGGAGATGAAGGCCAGAGACCAGAGAGTCACTGAGGCCACAGCTGTCTATCATCATCATCCTCACCAGCTGATGAGCTGTTGTTGTTTCACTTCTTTATAATCTGTGTTTTTATTCTTGGTACGTTCAGATGTCAAATTGACGTCAGACAGACATTAAATTTAGTTGGAAAGAAATCGTGTTGACGATGTTTTAAATGTCTGTCGACGTCAGAACGTCACGCTGTGTGGACCTAAACTTTATAAAGACAGATGTTACAGATGTTGGGTTTTTGTTCTCTGTACCTGACGACTAAATGACATCATACTACATCAAGAAGATGTTAGATTTTGGTTACTTAAAGTCCAGTACACACTGTGTGACTCTGGTCTGTCCCAGACTGAAGACGACCAGCGGTAAAGAAGTGCGTTGATATCTTTGGCGTGGCTCTAACACGGTGGTCCTATGTCACACAATCAGAGACTGCTGTCACCACCTACGTCTATGAACCAACCAATAGAAATGCAGCATGGAATGAGCCAATCAAACAGACTGATAGCAGCTCGCCATGGAGGCAAAACTAAAGCGCTAAAAGAGATGTGAGGAAAACCTTGTGAAGCCTCGTGATGTGTCCTCCAGCTGTGACCGTGACCGAGGAGAGAAGGACGAAGCATGGAAGGAAATAGAGGCGGAGCTTCAGCGGCCAGGTGAGACACCTGCACACACACACACACACCGCAGTATAGCGTGCCCACTTTTTATATTTTTCAATATTATTACATTTTATGAACATTTCATTGACTTTTTTTTTTTTTTTAACATAAATTTAATATTATTTTTCGGACACTATCAACATTTAGTCGTACATTTTTTGGGGCATTTTTTTTTTTTTACATTTTTCAAACATTTTATCAACTTTTTTTTTACATTTCTAAAAAAAAAAAAATATTGGGACAACTTCACACACTCAGAGGTCACAGTGTGTGGGAGCTTCAGTGTCTGTACATGAGGAGACGTCAGCAGAGTGGGAGTCCTTCATCACATACAGAGTCTGATTTAAATGAGCGGCTCCTGTTGTCGTCTCTAACTGCTCAGAAAGGGTCGGTGCACTTATTAAATTTGAGTGTTAAACAAACAAAAGTTACGATGATGATGATGATGATGATGAAGCTGCTGTTGATGCAGTCACAGGACAAACTGGACCTCAGCACACTCTGTGGAGGTCTTGCATCATGCTCGAGGCCTGAAGCCCAAATACCAAACATGTTGTTGTTGTTGTTGTGACGTGAGACGAGCTGATCCTGCAGCCTATAGGTTGAGTCAGACCTGACAGTCACGCTGCAGCACGTCCACAGCTGCCTCTGTGAGCACAATGGCTGAATTCAAACAGCCTGTTTCAAGCCGGCTGCAGAGGCTCGGAGCCTTGCATCACCTTAGAGCCAATTATGAGAAACACACACGAGCTATATGTTTTCTGTTTGGTCCCATGGGTCTCTTTGAGGGAGCCGGAGCAGTGAAAGCTGGAGAACGGAGAGGGAACAGTGAAAGCAGCATAATGATGACAACGTTCCTCAAGGCTTCAGAGTCTCGTCTGCTCACAGAAACCAGAGAGAGTGTGTACCTGTGTTTACCGGCAGGCTCAGCTCAGCTCTGCCTGTCATTAATAAATGTAAATGTCTCAGTGCTGCTCCTCTGGGGATTTACAGTACGAGCTGCTTTGGAGTGATGCTGTGTGCAAATGCACTGAAATAACGTGCACTTTGTCTCTTCCCCCTCTGGATCTGTGAGAGAGAGTGTGTGTGTGTGTGTGTGTGCTGTATGGTAATGTGTTGTGTTAGTGAACCTGAGCTCAGAGCGCTGACAGAGTTATTCTGTTATGGTGCCATGTGGTGAATCTCATCAGGTGAGGACTGTGAAATATGAATCATATCAAGTCTTTATCTGCCGTTAAACATCTTCTGCAGTCTGTGATCAACAGGACAGAAACATGAACTCTGATCATCAGGATGGTTCAGTTAAGAATGAAGTTAAAGTGCTGAAGTTTAGTTTATGGAGGTTTGGTGCATGTTGATGAACAGGTGTGAGAACAGGACAGAAGTCAGCGTGAGACACTTTATGGTCCCACTGACGTGTTGTCATCATCAGGTCCCGACACACAGAGCTGACAGTCGGCCATGGACGAGATCAGGTGGCTGCAGCAGGAGGCGCTGACAACAAGCTGCAGTGAAGTCGGACAGTTTCCCGACAGCCGTCAGTCCGTACAGGAAGTCACTGAAACACTCACATCCTGTCAGATCTGATGTCAATTATCAAAGTATTATCAGACTTGTGTCAGTTTCAGACAAATTAAATCTAAATCTCTGAAATTCAACAAAAGGTTTATATAAAACGTCATCATGTTGAGTCAACATCTGAACCAATCAGCTCTTAGATCAAGTGAGAGCCAGGTGTTTCCCATCATGCTCCAGGTGTTGCAGTCAGTGGAGAGCAACTGCAGAGCAAACTGTGCCTGACTCACTCTCACAAGATTATCGCCGTCCACTTTTGTATGACGTCAGAACAAGCATGCATTGTGCGCCGATCGACTGTGATCAAATCTGCGCAGGCGTGGCTCATCTCCAACTATAGATATATACACATAGATGCTGCACCCTGGCTTGTGGGCTGCGTCAATACCGCTGCCATCTTGCCTAGGTGTTCTGACCGGTTCAGACCCGTGTCAGACAAATGCAGAGCAAAAATGCCACATTGTTGCTCTGCATTTGGGTGTACGAACGAAAGAAGTGTTAAAACCAAGCAGAAGGGAATAACATTCCACAGGTAAGAAGTTGTTTTACAATATTTTACTGTTACGAACATGTTTAATGAGATATATATCTCAAAAAGTGATCCTTCTTTTAGGCTAATCAAGTAAAGTAACTGTCCTGATCTGGTCCTAATGCCAAATTAAGCTAACGCTGTGTCACCCAACTTAAAGAAAAAAGGTTAACATTTATATAATATTACTTATAAAATTATGATGCTTTGTCAAACAGCTATGTCGGTGTATGTGTTATTCCAAATTGTCAACTATCTGTTTCATGGCACCAACGTGACATAACTCAGTATAACATTAGTAGTCAACTTATTAAAGTTAAATTGTAACTACAAATTATGTGGAACTGCGTTTTTCTGACACACTTATTTTGTGTGTAGTTTCCCAAAAAACACAGAGAGGAGACGGGCATGGGTAGCAGCAGTGAGGAGAAAGGACTTTGTCCCGAGTGACTCCTCAGTCATCTGCAGCTGTCACTTCAGACCTGAGGACTTCGACAGGACTGGGCAGACTCCTAAAAATAATACTAGCTACTGTACACTGTATTTTTTGTAAATATGACCTAATAATGTAAACAGTTCTGTGTCCAGGCTCCCATGAGCACTGTGGTGTTATACATATGAGATTAAAGCAAAATTTTGTGTAAACATGCAGCTCTAAGTCATTTATTTTCACTTGTACAAAACCAACATTTGTTAATCAGAATCTACACTGCAGCTCGGCACAACCCTGCTGATACACTGTTTTTTGCACATTGTGTGAAATGTGAATAAACATTTATAGTCAAAATTAATAATTAAATGACATCATGGTGGGCATTGTACATCTACTAAGAAAAAGAATATTTATTACATGGGGAAAGTTTAGTTTAAATGTGTTGTAGAACTATTACTGTTACTTTATCTACATAAGATCAAATATTTTGGTATGAAAAGCTGCATTTTTTATTTAACCAAGTATCCTGTATCACAACTACATGTCTGACGATTGTAACAAACCAAACCGCATGAAAATCGTAAATTAATCATAATTGTTAATCATAAATAATCTCCTGCCTCAATACACATACATGCATTAGGCAGCGCGGCTCCACCTGGGCAAGATGGCGGCCGTGTTGATGTATCACTCCAATGAGGAGCACCGTTGAATGCGGCATCTACGTATATATATATCTATGATCTCCAACCAGCCTAATGGTGGACTGTCAGTGAGCGTCTGCACCTTCCGGCCCCACGTTGGCCTTGTCACTGTCAACCTTTTTTTTTGGCCGGTTCAGCCTGCTGAATCAGTGATGGCGGAGGTCGTCGGTCAATGACCTCCCTCTGACTGTCAGCTGAGCTCAGGTGACAAGAAGAGAAGTGAGTTCAGTCAACAAAGAGTTAAAGTCCAGAGTGAGTGACACCAAAATAATCTTTCTGTGTGGTTTTGAAACTTCAAAATTCACCGCACCACCACCGCCTCGCCGCTCAACGAAAACTCAAGCTTTCACCAACTTTGAATGTCGAAGGTCTTCAGATGGTTCAGACAGGATCTGAGTCGGCTGCATTAAATCTGAGGGAGGAGTCTGTTAACGTACATACCAGTTTTGGACCGCAAGCCAACAGTTGGGAACCACTGGTTTACCATTTGGCTTCAAGAGGCTGTTCTGTACATCCTGTGATGTCACATGTGCCGAGCAAGTTTCATACACGAGGGTGAAAATCAGAGAGATTAATGGAGGATGTTTCTGCTTGTTTCTTTTCAGACCAAATGTTGAGCAGAGCTGAAACATGTTGACACAGACTGCAGCGTCCATATAGCTGTCCTGATGCACAGAGTGATCTAAACGTGAACGTGCTCGTCGGTCCCAGCTGACAGCGGAGATGTGGTGACTCCACAGAGCGAGCCGCCATAAGGACAGACTGGAAGCATGTCGAGCCATTTGGCTGTATCAGAGCTGCACTGTGTGTCTCTGCTGTCTGTGTGATCTTAATCCAACACTGGGATTCATAATCCCCAGCAGGTTTTTTCCAACCAAACAAAGATTAGCAGAGATTTGGTTGTTTGTTTATCATGTGAGTGAAAGTCAGAAGGTCAGCTTCAGGACAAATGAATCCTGTGTCTGTCACTGCCAACACACCCAGCCTCACACAGACACACACACACACACACAGATGATACCTTCCACGGCTGCATACCAATGATCCTGTGTGAAGCCATCAAACTGAAGCATATGGTCGTTAAGCTCCGTCTGCTCCAGCGTTACTACCACTGCTCCGACTAGTAATAATATGATCATCTTAGTGATAGTGTGGAAGCGTATTTATCCCCAGCAGCTGTGGATGCTCCTGCTAATAATGTTTTATGTCCATTATCTGGAGGTTATGACTCTGTTATCAGGAGACATCAAGCTGCTTCCTCATCATCATTATTATTTGATTAGCTCCAGATAACAAATGCTTCTTGTGTTTATTTCCCAAAGCTCACAATCTGAGGATCATAACTGTTTCATTACGGTCCAGGTATCAGATCTGGTTCCTGCTGCTGCAAATGTCTCATTACTGCAGCATAACAGGTTTGTCTCTGCGCTCACAGAGTCATGGTGGAGTGATTCCTCTCAGCCCCAGAGACACACACACACACGTCTCAGAGGACGACGGCTCAGAACAATCAGAAGCCCACAGATCATTTTATAACCATATTATCTATATTGAGATCATTCAGTCCTGATTAGGACGTAATGACTCGACGGCTGGAGATAACAAGATCACAAAGTCTGTTTTAACCCTTCGTCTGCACAACATGGAGACTGTCAGAGACACTGGACTGGTGGGCGGAGTCATACAACCGTTTAAAGGGATAGTGCACCCAAAAATGTAAATTCAGCCATTATCTACTCACCCATATGTCGAGGGAGGCTCAGGTGAAGTTTTAGAGTCCTCACATCACTTGTGGAGATCCAAGGGGAGAGGAGGTAGCAACACAAACAACTTTTTATGTCGGGGCTTCAGGACACTTGGATCACTACGG
Organism: Epinephelus lanceolatus; assembly: GCF_041903045.1. Taxonomy (NCBI): domain Eukaryota; kingdom Metazoa; phylum Chordata; class Actinopteri; order Perciformes; family Serranidae; genus Epinephelus; species Epinephelus lanceolatus. Next base: position 694,977 of record NC_135743.1, read on the forward strand.
ATGAGCAGTATGGAGATATTTTGTGGTTTCAATTATGTGTTTTTGGACGTTTGAATCTGGGGCGCCGTCAGCCTCCATTAGGTGGAGTTGTGTTGCTATCTCCTCTCCCCTTGGATCTCTGCAAGTGATGTGAGGACTCTAAAACTTCACCTGAGCCTCCCTCGGCATGTGGGTGAGTAGATAATGGCTGAATTTTCAGTTTTGGGTGTACTATCCCTTTAAATCTGCACTAATCAACAATTTTATATAAACAATGGTGAAAATCAGGAGTGAGGGGGGCACTGGAGGGTGGGTGCTACACTTCCACAACACTGTCACCAGACCAGCAGTAAGTGCTGTATGAGCTCAGTGCAGAGCTGTGCTGATGCGTCAGCCAGTGGGACACACACGTGCACTAACATGCACATCGGGACCGTCGACCACAACAAACCACAGAGAAGCTGATTCTCTTCTTTCTGAGCAGCATCTGTCGCTCTGTCTGATCTGAGCCTGACACCTCTTCGTGTGACAGATAACAGTGTTCTGCTGTTTAATGCTCTGAATGTCACAAACACAGCTTTAGACATCGTCAGCAGCCTCCACTCACACACAGGAGAGAACTGTAGATCACTGATCACAGACTGATCATGTGATAGGTACAAATGATAACATGTTGGATGGTCTCTCCTCACTCTGGTTACCAGGCAGATTAATCCTCCAACAGGTGACAGGCCACACACCAACATGTCTGTCAGACACCAGCTGATCTATGAATGAGTGATATCATGCACCCAACATGATGAAAAACACAACTGTGGCATCATTCACAGACATCGGTGTTTGTTTGTGAAGGGTTGACATAATAAATTCACGTCATTGATTCCACATGAATCACAGCGTCACAGAGAATCACAGCGTCAGTGTGCGACTCGAGGACGCTCCAGCTGAGTGGACACTTTGCTGACGCTGCAGTTTGAACTCCTCCGGCTGAAGGACGCACACTGTGAGTTGCAGCGTCTCCTCTGAGGTTAAAACACAGCATGTGGTTAATGTCCGTGTGACTGAACACATCCTGAGGAACCTCGTGGCATTCAGCCAGGAACTGGCCTGATGCACGCGCTCAGTGCGGATTGATTTATGTGTTTCTATTATTCTGAGAGACGACAGGCTGAAACTGAGCTCAGTAAACTGGAAGAACAGTATGTGTGTTTGGTAAGAACCAAACTGCTCCATGTTCATATAGCTAATGTTCATATCAATGACTCATGTCAGAGCAGAAAGAGTCCTGGATGTTTCTGTGACCAGTTCTCACTCTGAAGTCGGTCCGTGATTTCCACGTCAGGCACCATCACGGCAGTATGACATGCTGTCAGGCGGCATCAGCTTGAAACACAGCCAGACAATAACATGACTTAAGAAGCTGTAGAGTCTCCATCATGCAGGCAGGAGAGGAGGTGGATGATCCCAACACACCCAGGACTTTCACCCAGGAGTCCACTGATCACTTCCTGTATGAATGTAGAGTCACAGCATTTTTTTCTAAACCTAACCACGTGCTGCTGTTGCAGAAGGAAATCAAAGTAAACACGAAGTGTTTCCCTGACACTGTAAGTTTATTTTGAAAAAACCTGTCTGCATCTAACGAGCAGAAACTAAACTCTTCCTGTGAAAACAGAAGTTTATTTTGAAAACACTGTGTGTGTGACAGGCGTAAACTGACACGGCGTCTCAGAACGTCAACAACAGACACACCCAGGATACCGAGAGTGTCACGTGTAGATGTCAAATGTCCAGTGAACAAGCGGCAATATGTGGCGAGTGAGAATACGTTGGTGTTAACCACAGGGGAACTGGAGGGATGGCGTCATGCTTCTGTGACAGCGCCGTCCTGATGTCTGCAGTAACCGCCGTATCAGCGCGGTGTGCAGCAGCTGCGTTGAGCCAGTGAGAAACAACAAACTAAAAAGCGATGACATGTTGAGGTGTTGAAACATCATGTTTTGGCTGGAAATGGTTGGATGTGTCGTTAAACTGAGCTCATCAACACGTCATCTGAAGTACGTCACCTTAGAAACGTTGATATGACATGTGTGAAGTGGCGACGTGTCGAGTTGAGATGAGAATGTGTGTTACTGTGTGTGAGGGTGTGACTCCGCCCTGAGTGACGTCACCACACAGACACCAACATGATCACCTGGACGATCTGCAGCTCATTGAGCTCCACGGCTCTGTGCTGTCATTTCTGATCTGACTTCCTGCTGCAGCTACAGCTGCCTCACGTGGTCAGATAAAGCGTCTCACAGCAGCGTTATCAGAGCTGATGGTCTAAACACCCTGACACAGAGGAGCAGGTTCACAGCAGCTGTACGACTGTGCTGCAGCCTCAGTGCGCTTCACAGGAAGTGTCTGTCTGAGGACGCCTCTTATTGTCACACACAGTCCAGTAATAACGGGCACTTTACACATTCACACTGCAGAGTAAAATGAGCATCATTACCACCAACTGTACGAGTCACTGCGTCAGCAGCACAAAGACACGCTGAGTTCCTGGAGAGACATCCAGGAGGTGAGGAGACGCATCATCAGGTGAACACTCAGCTTCTCTAAACTGCTCCGACTCAGATCCTGAGAACAGCTCAACGGTTTCTTCTCACACACACACAGACACACACACACACACACACACTTTGAAAAACTCTCATCCAACAGCACAAACACCTCCAACTCTACAACACACACACACACTGTCAGAAACACACATGACGGTCTGTTAGTCCTACAGACTGTGAGAGTTTAGTGCAGCTCCACTGTGTCACATGGGTCTGATGAACTTTGGTACGACATCAGGTGTGATGTCAGCAGACTGTACGATGACAGCGTCACTGAATCACTAGTCTGAGTGGGCGGAAGTTCGCTGCATAGATCAGCCTCTCATTGGGCAGAACAAGCCACCCGCTGAAGTCCCGCCCTACCACCTCCGGTTGTGGAGCAGTTTTCAACCATTTTCAACACGTCCTTTACTAATCACTGTTGTGATTGGTTGAAAGAAATACAAGCAGCTGGGGCGTTTTTTTCTCCAATCTTAAAGTGAGAGTCGGCCCAGCCAGACCTTTCTTTTCTTGAGAAAGGTCTAGTGAGCAAGACTACTGAATCACAGACAGCTTCACACACTGAGTAGTCTCGCTCACCAGACCTTTCTCAAGAAAAGAAAGGTCTGGCTGGGCCGACTCTCACTTTAAGATTGGAGGAAAAAAACGCCCCGGCTGCTTGTATTTCTTTCAACCAATCACAATCGTTTTGGGCGGTGCCACAGCAACGGTGCACTTGCAAAAATATTGCCGGGGGGAAACAGGTTTTGGTGTAACACACCCACAAAAATATCGCCTACAGGACGCGAACCATGGCAGAAAAATGGCTACATCCCCGCAAGATCAAACACTGCAAAAGTTAGTAAAGGACGTGTTGAAAACTGCTACACAACCGGAGGTGGCAGGGCGGGACTTCAGCGGGTGGCTCGTTCCGCCCAATGAGAGGCTGATCTATGCAGAGAACTTCCGCCCACTCAGGCTACTCACTGAGTGATGCTGCAGGGTTATTACTGCTCCTACACAGAGGGAACATTAATAACATTATTATCATCATTAATAACATGTCCAGAAAAAATATGATTAAAATATCTGAATATAATCTGAAGTTTTGTGGGCTCTATAAACTGCAGTGTGTGTGTGTGTGTGTGTGTGTGTGTGTTTGCTAGCTGCTAGCTAACCTTCTATTGGTTGGTCAGTAGATGTGACAGCATCACGCTGTCAGAGTTTGATCCCAGGCTGTCTTTGATCACAGACCGTAACAACCACCATCCTTGAGCCTCTCTGACTGTGTGACGTAGGACCACCGTGTTGGAGCCACGCCAAAGAAATCAACACGTGTCTTTACCGCTGGTCGTCTTCAGTCTGGGACAGATCAGAGTCACAGTGTGTAGTCATTCAAAAAACTACTTAAGACACACCTAATGCCTCCAACCATATGACTGAAAGTTAAAATGATTTGACTTTTGTCCTGTTTTATCTTTTCTTTATCTTTTTTAAGTCCGAACTCCAAAGTGCACAAGTCTGAACTTCGCGCACTTGATATTGAGAAACGCCTTGTGACTCCTGTCGCTGACGTCTTCCTGCCGACGAGGAACATGTGACTTTGTTCCTTCAGCTGATAACGTGACACCATATGGCCGAGAGGCCATAGTGATAAAATGTGTAAGCTGGTTTGTCGCCTCGTACAGCTGCCACCCAGCATCCATCATCATCATCATCATCATCATCATCATCATCTCAGTATACAGTACAGAGCTCCTCCAGAGCTTGTCCTCACCTCTCAGTGCCCTGTGAGGCATCAACAGTCAGTGTCGCCTGAAGGCAAGCTGATTATTATGAGCAATCATAAGCTCCAAACAGCCGGCTCACGCAGCGTCCCTAACTTTGTTGACAGTTCTTGGCAGAGCTTCCACTTCACCACAAACACTCTGCTTTAAAAAGATCACAATCTTCTCTGGAAAAAACAGCAATGCACAAAACAGAAAAATGACAACATGAAAACGTCTGAAACGGAGGATGAGATGGGAAACGAGAGGGTAATCTGTGCGAGAGTGTTTCTCAAAAGCACTTCAGAGAACCATCGGCTGGCAGTCCAAGGGCCCAATTTACAGAAGAGAGGATTACAACGCCAGATTATCTCAGCAAGGCTGCCCTCCCAAATAGTGTCATTACCCATCTGAAAGAAAACCTGCATCTGAGGGGAGATGGAGGAAGAGGAAGAAGAAGAAGAGCAGCAGCTATCATCACATCCTCTCTGTTATTGTACCCTGGTGGATCCGGGCCATGGCTCTCAGCTCCTCAGGATTTCAGACATTATTATTCAGAGAATCGGCCCGAGGGCTTCACACACACACACACACACACACACACACACACACACACACACACACAAAGTCCAGGTCTCAGTTCTGACTGGTGACACGTTAACTCATCATCATCACATGTGCTCCACCACACAGACCCTCACACTGATGTCACTGCTCCATGAATAAATGAACTTTATGTGCACAGTGTTATGTCACAGACGTTGGGTCTCGTGTAATAAACAACGTACGAATAAACGTAATTTTGTTTTTGCCCGTAACCATGATTTATTTGTATCTGTACGCAGTGATTTCTGGGATTGACTGAGGTCTGAGGACATTTTAGGAGACCGTCCATAAACTGTTTGTCTGACGTGAGGAAAAATAAGTTACTCTTTATTTGAGGAACATTTAAAAAACGCAGGAATTTCATTTAATGAAATGTAGATGATCATGTTTAAGAGAAAATATAATAATTGGATTATTACATTTCAGGGTTAAAGGAACATTACTCAGTTACTGTGCGTCCTCTGCTGCTCAGGTTGTCAGGATGAGAGTCAGCTCCTCCCAGTCTGAGACCAAAAACACTGGATGGTTCCCTCTGGGTTTGGAGAGAGTCACTGCGTCAAGAGAAGAGTTCAAGTATCTTAGAGTCTTGTTCATGAGTGAGGGTAAAATGGAGCGTGAGATGGACACAAGGTCTGCGTCTGCAGTGGTGATGGCGCTGTGCTGGACCGTTGTGGTGAAGAAGGAGCTGAGCTGGTCCATCTGCATCCCAACCCTCACCTATGGTCATGAGCTCTGGGTAGTGACTGAAAGAATGAGGTCACAGATACAAGCGTCTGAAATGAGTTTCCTGAAGGTTGTTGTCAGAGGAATCAGCAGAAGGATGTCACCACCAGGTTCTTACAGGTTTGATCACTGTCATTACTGCTCATCCTCTTTGCTCCAAAGCTGAGACTGAAAGTTCCTCCTTCACTCTGGGAGCAGCAGCTGGACGTCAACAGAACGTCCTGTCTGAACCCTGAAGATCCACCAGAGGTTCAGAGTGAACCTTTGGTCTCAAACTTTAACTCAACGTGGACGGTAAATCCTCGTCAGTCTAACAAAGATGAAAATGACCACTTTATTATTCACCAGCTGCGTCTGTGCATCTAAAGGGCAAAACACACGACGTGTCATCTGACGCTCGAACACCAGACCAGAGAAGAGGAAGTCCAGCACTGTCGGTTCCAGTTTGACATTTAAGATGACATTTAGGATGTTATGTATTACAGAAACATGTTTCCTAACTGCATGTAGTCATAAATCCTATCTCATCTTAGGACACGAGTTCAGCTCTGACACGACCGTCCTAACTCTGGGATCTGCCACATATAAGAAGCACCCAGAAACCCGTCTGTATGGAGACACGACAGCGTGGAACAACATCAACACCAAAATATAATGAACCGTATGATGAGGCTTCAGATCTCAATAGATAATTAAAGTAAATAATTCATTTGAATTAATAATTCATTTCAAATAATTAAGAAGAAAACGTCTCTAAAAGGCGGAGCTTCTTCTCCTCCACCAACACCATCAGTTTCTCCAACTCAGACTGTAAAAATAGTTCACGTAGTTTCTGTGACATCACTCGTTAGTTTGTGCACTCCTGTTTTAAAAGCTCAAGTTCGCCATCTTAGTTTTTTGGAGCCAGAAGTGACTCCTCACTGTGACCTCGTCACATGTCCACGTTTGGTCATGGACTTTCCACGTCCACATATGACGTCCAAGGTACCCTGGGTGTGTTGGTTGTTGACGTTCTGGGACGCCGTGTCAACTTCAGCCCGTTACATGCATTGTCTGTTTTCAAAATACACTTCTGTTTTCACAGGAAATGTACAGTTTGATACAGTCTCTTTCAAAATAAAAGCACTAATTGGTACAACTCCACCAACTGATGTTTTGGTTTTGGTGAGTGTCAGGTGACATCGTCAGCTGGCCGGAGTCCAGCTCAGACTGTCCAGTTCACACCGCTGACACTTTTCTCTGTGACGTTCTAAAATGGTTTCATCATTTCCATATGCTAACTGACACAGTGGGATCCTATCAAACAAACAAACAAACAAACAAACAAACAGTGTATCTGACAGAATCAGCTCTGTGAAGTGCTTCAAATTCAGAGTCAGTTTATTTAAATTAATTTTGTTGCTGATGAAAACACAGTGAGAACTGTTTCATGTCGTTAACATGAACTTCAAAACTGTTTCCAAAAGCAAAATAATGGAATTTAAACACGTGATTAAAAGAAGTTAATATTCTGACACCCTGATGAAACCTGTTTACAGTTTTTGAAGGAAAGTGTGACCGTGTGTTGACTGCGGCAGACGCCAGGACTGGAGGCAGTGGTTTCCTCTCATGTAACTGAACAATGGCTCTCATTCATGCTGCCTGTCAGTGCAGAAGATGTCTCGATGCTGTTTTCCAGTGACCTCGTCATGTGTTTGTCATCCGGGCTTTGTCTTAACCGCTTACATCAGAGCGCCGTGCAAACGAGCGGCTGCGCGAGGAGCGGCCGCGGGCTCGCCGCAGCGGCCTGTTTGTCACAAGGATTACAGCGTCATATCCATCAAAGCCAAGTAAACAATCGCAGAAATGACACATGGCGAGACAGCTGAGGACCTTCATCACTGCGACACACGGAGAGTCTCACCTCACAAGGTCACACAGAAACACAGTGTCTGATTCGGACAGCATTTTTATTCTGAGAGTAAAAGTAGTGAAATTTATGATCAAAGGTGGAGCGAGGTCTCTCACAGAGAAGCATTAACTCCCGCTCATCCACCCACCAGCTGCAGTCAGAAAGGTGGTGCAGAGAGGAAGTCGATCGGCAGCCGTTGGGCCCTTCGGGGCATGTGAATAACAAATGAGAATGATTTTTTAGTGGGAGTGATGAGGTTGGTGGGAGAAGGAGCTGCACCCGGTGGGCTCGGGTCGAGGCTGGGTAAGCGGCCTCTTACCCCCCTCCCCGGGGATGTTTACCAGCCAGGCTCGGCAGCTCACATTGGGCTGACCTTCGGCTGCCTGCTGGCTCCCTAACTCCCCCTCTCTCCATCACTGGTGGGCAGTTAAACAGCGAGTCACGTTACAGAAGGAGCTGGAGAAGCCCTCCTGCCCCCGGCGGATCAAGGGCGGTATTTTAAACAGATCACATGGCACCATTTGCAGCCTTCTACAGTGTGGGGTGTATAAATCTCTGAGCTTTTAAAGAGCGGTGATTAAATGTTTTACTGCGTCCGTCTGCCGGGCCTCTGGAGTGGGAACTGGTCCGAGAGCTATTTTTTTCCGCTCACCATTTGTTTAATGACTGGCTATATTGATGTTTTTTTGCAGTGCAGCGAATGTCTGGAGTCAAATATTGGCCTTGTTATTAAAAGTCTAATCTTCCAGCCCTCAATATCAGTTTTCCCACACAAAGGTTAGACACAGCTCCCGTCAGCAGAGTGCCAGCGCTGCTGCAGAGCAGCACAACACTGTACTTATAGTTTGTCCATAAAATGTCAAGATAATGTCAGAGCCAATAAAACATGACCACTTTGCTCTTTGCATTATCATCCCTGAATGACTGATTCCTGCTGAGACGTTTTATTAACCCTGAAGGGGAATCTGGGTAATTGATTTATTGATCCAGATCCAGGTGAAGAAATCCTGTGGGGAGATGAGATCTCTCCAGAAGCAGAGACACGTCTGCACAAAACAATGAAAACAATTAAAGCAATTACACCACGAACACACAGAGCTCAGAAACACTGATCCGTCTGCACAGTATCGAACCTGTATGAGTCATGACGAGCTGCCAACTGTCTGGATCTGAAAACTGCTTTTTATGTTGTTTCACAGCCAGTCGTCATTTAAGTCTTCTCAACAGGAGGAATTTACTGTAAAACAAATCACAAATATAGCCATGAAATGTTCCAGCGTTCAAACCAGCACGGACCTCTAAAACCTGAACGCTGTGTAGAGTCAGACCTCACACACCTTCATTAAAGATAACCAACAGGTTTTATGACGATCGAACAGACGCTCGTTCATTGATGAACAAATCTCTACCAGGCTGCGCTCTTCTCTGGAAACACTGTCACTCACGTCTCACATCAGGTCTCAGCTCCTGGACACAAGTCTGAGTCAGCGTGGACCGAACGTGCAGCAAAATAAATCTGAATTGTTATTAGACCAGATCCTCCGTCATCTGAGTCAGTCACAGCTGACAAACCTCTGCAGACGTCCAGGCTGACGCACTGAGCCACGCTACAACTGATGAAGTTACTGTTATAACTCAGGTTCAGCAACAGATCACACTGCTCTCTCTGAATAATTCAAATCACCTGCAATCTTGAAGTCAATGCAGCATGTAATTTATTTTGAAAGAGACTGTATCAAACTGTACATTTCCTGTGAAAACGGAAGTGTATTTTGAAAACAGACAATGCATGTAACAGGCTGAAGTTGACACGGCGTCCCAGAACGTCAACAACCAACACACCCAGGGTACCTTGGACGTCATATGTGGACGTGGAAAGTCCATGACCAAACGTGGACATGTGACGAGGTCACAGTGAGGATGAGTTTCTATCTGCGGCCGCCTCACACTCAGCCGTCCTCACCAAAACTCAACAGGCAGCTGAGCTTCGAATGTCATCACGACGCACATGTTTACGTCTGTTATGTTTTATCGCACAGCTGGTTTGACGAGTTCAGATCAGACACACTGAAACATCATGTTCTGACTTAAATCTCCTGGTTGTGTTTTTTCAAACAGGAAACGTCCTGATGTGTCGTTACACTGAGCTCAGCAACAGTCTGAACTACGTCACTGTAGATATGTTGACATGATAAATATGAATCATACAAATGTCTCTGATGACTGAGCGGCGTGTTTGGTGATGAGGTGAATGTTTTGACTGATAACTGAGTCACATGATATCATATGATGATGTCACACAGTGTGTAGTGTTTATGTGATCAAACATGTTTCATGGCGGCGTTAGAAAAACATCAGTTTGGCACATTTATTTTCAGCATCACGTTTATTGACTGCAGAACCGAAACATGACAGAGACGTGTCGAAGCTCATTAAAACATCTGTAGACACTTGTTGATGCACTCGTGCAGCTCATCTTCCTCTCTGCTGTGGACTCGTCTCCACATATGGCTTCATTCATCGTTTCTCCACAGCAGAGATCATCCTGATATCATGAATCTGTTCAGAGACATTTCAGCCAACAGGAGGAGCTCCTTTAACTCTGAGTGTATATAAACCATATTAAACACACGGTACGTTTCCACTGCTGAACAGAACATTTGGTAAAAAGAAAATTCAGCTACAGACAGAATGTGTTTAACTTTATGGAGCTGTTGTACTTCACTTTGGAAAGTTTATGAAACCTTTAAGTCGGACAGCAGCAGAGACAACGGCGATAAACCTTTAACACTTTAACATCTTATTTTATCTGCAGACTTTTATCTCTTCGTCCTTTTTTCTGCTGCTGCAACAGATATTTTATTTCTGACCTTTAATTGAACAAAGACCAAAAACTCTCTCCTCACTGGAGTCCTGTCCGTCACAGCAGCGTCACAATCAAGTACCGCCATCCCATGGTTGTATGACTCCGCCCACCAGTCCACCCTGTGGTTGTATGACTCCGCCCACCAGTCCACCCTGTGGTTGTATGACTCCGCCCACCAGTCCACCCTGTGGTTGTATGACTCCGCCCACCAGTCCAGTGTCTCTGACAGTCTCCATCCATGTCAGTGAAAACATGGATGCTTCACACACAGAAGATCTATACAATCAGCACAGTTTCAAGATTAGAGTCACCAATTCAGTATCTGACCAAATGTCTCCCCTTCTGTTCCTGAGATATGACGTTAAAACATGATGATGTCACAGTCAAGCTGACCTTTGACCTTTTGACCTTCATTATTTTATCCTGTTAGACATTTGTGTCAAGTTTGGTCAGAATTAGTGCATGAATTCTTCAGTTATGGACAAAATCATGTTTTGTGAGGTCACACTGACCTTTGACCTTCAAAAACCAGTCAGTCTCTGAACTTTTCTGCCAAATTTAAGTAAATTCCCTCAAAGCGTTGTAAAGATATCATGTTCACAAGAAGGGGACACACGTACATATGGATGGACAGACAACCCAGAAACATAATGCCTCTGGCTGTGGCTATCACTGCGTAGGTAACGAGGCTACTTCCTGTCCATCAGGGTCAGACACTCACAGGACTGATGAACAGATCAGAGGCAGCTCTGTGTTCAGTCTGATTCTGTGACATCACCAGCAGCAGGAAGTGACCGTGAACGTCTGACAGAAACAGAGTTTCCCTGCAGGATCACTTCCTGGCCGGAGGAACGAGCCATAAACCAGCACAGACCATGAGTCAGTGTAAATTCCACTCAGCTCAACACTAACGACTTTGTTTCAGGAAAAGTGCCAGCTCCTTTAAAACGGCTCATTTTCAGCACATCTGTGGATTTAGTTTGGACACGCACACACATTTATTTTACTTATTAACCATATGAAGTGTTTCATTTCAAACTTCATTTCAACCCTCTCTGTATGAAGAAAACAGTGAAGCCACAGACGAGTCCTTCCTCATAATCAGCTGTTTGCAGACCAAAGATTTTACTACTGACTTGGCTGCTGAGTGTGACGTTGTAACCAGAGGAAACCAGACACGCTTCAGTCCAGGGTTCATCAAACAGGGGTACGGAGGGTTCTGCAGGGGGTACAGCAGTGGCGACTGCTTTAAGACTGCAAGGGAAGCTCAGCTTCACCTAAAATGTCAGAAAATAAGTGGTTAAATATGTACTGTTGTTCAGAATCAGCTACTTATCACAGGTCACTGACGCGACTTTCTTCTCATTCATTCCCGTAGCGTCACAGTGCATTAAACAGTGGAAGCTCAACGTCCAAAGACTTCAATGGGGAAGCATAGAGTGGGTTGTTCCACTGCAGCAAAACTAGACAGTCATTGGATAAATGCTCGGTTTTGTCCCGCCCATCGGACGCTCAGCATCTCTGGGGGTCTATGGGGCAGTGGGCTGGACGCTGGGCTTCTGCATGATGATTGGATGATCTGTCTGAGGCTGAATCCCTTTTTGATTGACAGCGAAATGAGCGAATCAGCGGTCTTGAAATACAAACCACCACCGGAGCATTTTTCAAGTTGCATTTGTTGTTCCGAGTTGATCTGGAGACTTTTCCAATCCTCTTAGTGACTTTTTGTTTGTTAAAAATGACTAGCGACAAATCTAGCATCTTTTTCAGGTGTTATTGGAGAATGTACTTGTGTTTGGAGACTCTAACTTCTGTCGCTCTGCTTACAGCTGCTGTGAGCCGCTCCACCGTTCCAAAGCACTCACAGGCGGTCACACTAGTCTCGTGCAGCAGCCCCAGAGGGTAGAATTTACGTATAAATAAACGGGTCCATGTCATTGGTTCGACAGCCCATTGGTTTGACATCCCATTAGTCTGACTGTCTGCGGTGCTGAACGGCTCACGGCGGGCGTATGGTGCACCGCGACCGGCTTGAGGCAGAGCAGGCTCACGGCTTATGTGTTTGTGTGACTTTCTTTTTCATTTTAACCCACACCATGATCTTTTCCTGACCCTAACCAAGTGTTTTTTGTGCCTAAACCTAACCAGACCTTAACCACAGGGCATCATAATGATTTCGGAACGGACTTCGGAACAATGAGTTTAATATGGTCGGATCAATGGGATGACAAACCAATGGGCAGTTCCCAAATAAACAGACACATTTTATGATGTAGGCCGAAAATGAGCTTCCCCTCCTTGAAAGACCAGCAGCCGCCACTGGGGTACAGGTACTGCTCAGAGTACTGTGGAGTACTGCAGTTGGTACAGGTACTGCTCAGAGTACTGTGGAGTACTGCAGTTGGTACAGGTACTGCTCAGAGTACTGTGGAGTACTGCAGGGGGTACAGGAGATTTTTTTAAAATGTTAATGTAAAAGATATCAGTCATGCATAGTTTCTAATATAACCACAGTGTAAGTTCATTTAAAATGTAAATGTACGTTTTATAAACCACGTTATATTTAATAATCATATTTTCACTGCAGTTAACTGTCAAATGACTCAACAAACACAACCATGTTTATGTTTGTTCCTTGAGAGCAGGAAACCAGTTTCCATATTAAAGGACAACTTCGGACAACTTCCAAGTTGTACCCATGAATCATACGCACACATACACATGAGGAAATAGGGCCCAGGTTGAAAAATACCAAAGTTATCCTTTAACTGTTCTGTGCTGGTCAGAAAGTACTGAGCTGGAAAAGTATTTTAAAGGGGAACATTATCAGGGAAACATGACATCTACATGTAGCTACATGCTAACGTCAGGGAAACATGTCATCTACATGTAGCTGCATGCCAACGTCAGGGAAACATGTCGTCTACATGTAGCTGCATGCCAACGTCAGGGAAACATGTCGTCTACATGTAGCTGCATGCCAACGTCAGGGAAACATGACATGATGCTGGTGTTGATTTCCGATCATGGATGTTGGGAGGGTGAAGAAGAGGAGTCAGAGGTTTGGGACTGATGAAGGCCTGAGAAGGATTTATTACTGTATTAAGTTAGTTAAAGACACAGTGTTGTCAAAGAGAAGAACAGAGCTGGACTTGATATAAAAATACAAGGAAATAATAAAATCTGGTTTTATGTGATGGAAAATAAGCGACCAGGTGAAAATGAATTTTCATTTATTAAGACTTTAACGGCTCAGGTTCCTGCTGCTGAACAGCTGATTTATGATGACTGATGTGAATGATTTATTGTCATGTTTCTTGTGTGTCTGACTTTTAAAGATCGTCTCAAACAAAGAGACAAAGGTGTGTTTTCTGAGGGTGCAGAGGGAGGTGTGTGTTTGATGCTTTCTAATAATGTCTGAATATGAAAATCAAAATAAAGCCATGGTTAATAAGCACATTTACCACAGATCTGTTTGACATTTAAAAAACATCTGATTAATTTTGTTGCATCTTTTCTTCAGTGAGAAACTGAGTTAGTAAATGTCAGTGGAAACAAAGGCGAGCGCAGAGCGTCCTCTGTCATTATTCATGTTGGTGCTGAGAGTCGTGGGAACGGCGTGAGGACGCCGCAGCTGATGGCACGCCGCAGCTGAAGGCACGCCTGATGCTTTCAGACGTGTGTTTATCACAGCAGATATAAATATATATTTATATGTCTGTGTTTATGGTCAGCAGAAAGGAAACACTTCACCGTATCGACTCCTGTCTTGACTGTTGGCCTCTGCGGTGACGCCTGTACTCACAGCTCATTTCCTGTCAGGTCACGTAGACCCTGTTGTACCGACCCCCTCATGTAATACCTCAGCAGCCATAACACAGCGCAGCCCTGTGTACCGTATAGATCTGCATAGAAATACGACCGACGCTTTTACTGCCCTTTAATTTTCCTCAAATCCCAGAACGAGCCGGGCTGCAGAGCGGCTGCACTGTACCTCTGCTAACGGCTGTCCTTGTGCTGCACGCTGCCTCGCTGGAGTCAGGGTCAGCCACACGGGTAAAGTTACTGAGATGGAGAGAAGACAGCAGAGGCGTGAAATGGACGGAAAAAGACTGGAAGGATGTGAAAGTGTAAAGGGAAGGAAAGAGGAAAGGAAACAAGGACAGACAAAGATGTAACAATGATTAAACAGCTCAAACAGCTCAAACAGATTTTCATCAGTACAAAAGACGAACACAGACGTCAGGACAGCACGTCGACCTGCAGTGAGCATGTCTCATATTATCATTCAATATATAGAGTCATGTGGAGCAGACTGTTCATTGTGCCAAACTATGGAAGGATTACTGAACGTACCTACAGGGCCCAGGCCCAGGGGCCCCAAGGGTCAGAGCGCCTCACGTGCAAAATGTCACTCAATTTAACCCCGACTGACCAGAAAGAGACTCGAAATAACTACAAAAGAGACTCAAGGAGACACAATACAACTACAAAGAGACGCAGAGACAAAATAACTAATACAAAAGGGAAACAACCAAAAGAGACACCAAACCAAACTAACCCAGGTCAAACAACTATAAACCGTGTTCAGCTTTGACCTCCATCAGCTTGTTCATGCAGAGCATCAACCTGCAGTTCCTCTAATGTCCACTAGAGTGCGTCCCCACAGACCGCCATGTTAACGTGTAGAAATCAACATGTTTACACCTGTTTGGTCTCTGGAGATCATTTCAACTGAATCTTTATATACACTCAGCTGTTTGTATTTCATTAAGACTTAAAGTTACACATCATTAAGGGGGCGGGGCCTCTTTGAGTCCGTCAGATCCACCCCTAACCCACTCCTCCACCCTCTCACCCAAATATGGTCACCGCTCCAAAAAACCAAGATGGTGACGGCTGAAATGCCGAACTCAAGGCTTCAAAACAGGAGTCCACAAACCAGTGTGTGATGTCACAGTAGCTACGTCCATTTTGTTTGGAGACATGCTTTGTGCTTGCTGCAGTGACCCTGGCGTGAGGGTGTGCGAGCCAAAACTGACGTCATCACTGATTCTGCATTAATCATGAAGGCTTCACAGGATGTCAGCCATCATCATGAACCCGCACCATATCAGATAAACAGCTGTGATTGGCTCAAAGTGAGCTGGTCGGCTGTGAGTCTGTCTGAACAGGAGGACGACCGGACGCATCCGTCAGAGGAAATAACACGGCCTGATCCCAACTCATCAAACACCGCCGCTCTGTCACCTACACGTCTAAATATGACGCCGTCTGTTTCCTCCTGCGTCAATTTGGATGTTCAGAGGCAGCTTGCTCATTTATGCCTGTTACATGCTTCATGTCTTTTCAAAATAAACGTGCGTTTTCACAGGAAGTGGACAGTTTCTGCTCGTTACACAGATAGTCTTTTTCACAATAAACTGACAGCGTCTGTAAAACACAGCTTTATTTCTTTAATTTCATGCAGCAGCTAATGTGTGACGCTGTCACTGATGTCATGTAACATCATGTGACATGCGTCACTAGTGGAGCATGACAGGTTTCATACAGGAAACAAACAGGTGAAAACTGCTGCGTTCATGTCCTGTTGGAAGAATGGGAAAAGTCTAATTGTTATGAACTGATAGCAGTGACACTGTTTCGTCATGACGACCCCGGTCACCGACCATCAGAGCAGATAAATGAACTGTCACCTGAATCTGTCTCATATCAGGGGTCAGGTTAAAGTCACAGAAACTTAGTCATGTTAACTGAGTTTTATTATAAACGAACAGTGAAGTGTTGACAGTGTGAGGAGCAGTTGTGTGTTCATGCAGCCAGCAGACACACAGCAGCATTAAGATTCATTCAGAGCGGTGACTCTGTCTCTCTGACCCTCCGTCTCTGTCCTGGTCTCCAGCAGCTCCTGAGGGAAGATCTGTCTCTGCAGCTGCTCAATGCCTCACTGTGTTCAACACTGAGCCTCCATCTCTGTCTGCTGCTGCTGCTGCTGCTGCTGCTGCTGAGCAGGAGGTGTGCAGTCGGTTTGACTCTGGGAACTGTAGAGTTTGTGATAATTATCTGTTTGTTGGTCTCATGCTGCAGGTCATCATTTAGCCAAACGTTTGTCTGACTCACTGGATGCAGACCAGGACTATAAACTGACTCCTCCCTTCTGTGATCCGTCTGTTACCATTTTCAGAATCCGCCTCACGACAGGAAACAACAACAGCTAGAAAGTGTGTTCAGTAAAGTTCAGATCTCGACCAGGCGGCCCGAGCCGATCGCTGCCTCAATAGACAGCTGGTTTCAGAGGAGAATAAAAATACACGCCTCGTTTTTTGTGACAGAGCCACAACACGCTGCAGAGAGGTTTCCTGCTAACAGGACCATTTTTAAGTTGTCTTGTAAAATTTTGTGAGAATAACTGTGTACTCTGCCATAAAATCCATCTGATCTGCTGCTACTACGAGTTGGATTTTTAACTGCTGCCCTGGCAAGAAGTAAGTTTTAATGGCCCTTTCCTGAGGGATATATTTGGCTCCAGTAATCTCCAGACTGTGTGGAATATGTACAGAAATAAACCACAGAAAAAAAGATGATGTTTTTGTTTCATGTGAAATACAGATATATCATAATTATGTGGATGAATGTATTTTTAAATAACAAAAACACAGTCACAAATCTGATTTATGTCCCGAAGAACTGGACATTTAACAGTATTAACTGTCTGGAGGCTGCAGCACAACCAAACAGGAAATAACAAGAAACAGGAGCTGGTGGAGACCAAACCGGAGCTAGAAGAGGTAAATATTAGACATTCATCAGACGGCATGTTCATGTTGCTTGTGTCTGCTGGACGTGTAAGACAGTAACAGTTTGTTTAAAGGGTACTAGAAACATCTGATGGTCTGTTAGAGCTGTGTGTCTGTACAACCTCGTCTCACTCTGAAGTCTTTGAAAGTCAGTGACTTCTGGCGTCAGACACCGACGTGGAAACACTGCGGGACAACAACAAAAGTTAAGGTGTGTGTGTGTTGGCTAAACGTGACCACGTGTGTGTGTGTGTTGGCTAAACGTAACCACAAATGTGTGTGTGTTGGCTAAACATAACTATGTGTGTGTGTTGGCTAAACGTAACCACGTGTATGTGTGTGTTGGCTAAACATAACCATGTGTGTGTGTCGGCTAAACGTAACCACGTGTGTGTGTGTGTTGGCTAAACGTAACCACGTGTGTGTGTGTGTGTGTTGGTTAAACGTAACCACGTGTGTGTGTTGGCTAAACATAACCATGTGTGTGTGTTGGCTAAACGTAACCACGTGTGTGTGTTGGCTAAACGTAACCATGTGTGTGTGTTGGCTAAACGTAACCATGTGTGTGTGTTGGCTAAACGTAACCACGTGTGTGTGTTGGCTAAACGTAACCATGTGTGTGTGTGTGTGTGTTGGCTAAACATAACTATGTGTGTGTGTTGGCTAAACGTAACCTTGTGTGTGTGTTGGCTAAACATAACCGTGTGTGTGTTGGCTAAACGTAACCACGTGTGTGTGTTGGCTAAACATAACCGCGTGTGTGTGTTGGCTAAACGTAACCATGTGTGTGTGTTGGCTAAACATAACTACGTGTGTGTGTGTGTGTTGGCTAAACGTAACCACGTGTGTGTGTGTATGTTGGCTAAACGTAACCACGTGTGTGTGTGTGTGTGTTGGCTAAACGTAACCACGTGTGTGTGTGTGTGTGTGTGTTGGCTAAACATAACCGTGTGTGTGTTGGCTAAACGTAACCACGTGTGTGTGTGTTGGCTAAACGTAACCACGTGTGTGTGTTGGCTAAACGTAACCACGTGTGTGTGTTGGCTAAACGTAACCACGTGTGTGTGTGTGTTGGCTAAACGTAACCATGTGTGTGTGTTGGCTAAACATAACCATGTGTGTGTGTTGGCTAAACATAACTATGTGTGTGTGTTGGCTAAACGTAACCACGTGTGTGTGTTGGCTAAACGTAACCACGTGTGTGTGTGTGTGTGTGTTGGCTAAAAGTAACCGTGTGTGTGTGTGTGTGTGTGTTGGCTAAACGTAACCACGTGTGTGTGTTGGCTAAACGTAACCACATATGTGTGTGTGTTGGCTAAACGTAACCACGTGTGTGTGTTGGCTAAACGTAACCGTGTGTGTGTGTTGGCTAAACGTAACCATGTGTGTGTGTGTTGGCTAAACGTAACCACGTGTGTGTGTTGGCTAAACATAACTGTGTGTGTGTTGGCTAAACGTAACCACGTGTGTGTGTTGGCTAAACATAACTGTGTGTGTGTTGGCTAAACGTAACCATGTGTGTGTGTTGGCTAAACGTAACCACATGTGTGTGTGTGTTGGCTAAACGTAACCACATGTGTGTGTGTGTTGGCTAAACGTAACCACGTGTGTGTGTGTGTTGGCTAAACGTAACCACATGTGTGTGTGTGTTGGCTAAACGTAACCACGTGTGTGTGTGTGTTGGCTAAACGTAACCACATGTGTGTGTGTGTTGGCTAAACGTAACCACATGTGTGTGTGTGTTGGCTAAACGTAACCACGTGTGTGTGTGTGTTGGCTAAACGTAACCACATATGTGTGTGTGTTGGCTAAACGTAACCGTGTGTGTGTCGGCTAAACGGAAGCACGTGTGTGTGTTGGCTAAACGTAACCACGTGTGTGTGTGTGTGTTGGCTAAACGTAACCACGTGTGTGTGTGTGTGTTGGCTAAACATAACCACGTGTGTGTGTTGGCTAAACATAACCATGTGTGTGTGTTGGCTAAACGTAACCACGTGTGTGTGTTGGCTAAACATAACCATGTGTGTGTGTTGGCTAAATGTAACCACGTGTGTGTGTTGGCTAAACGTAACCACGTGTGTGTGTGTTGGCTAAACGTAACCACGTGTGTGTGTTGGCTAAATGTAACCACGTGTGTGTGTTGGCTAAACGTAACCACGTGTGTGTGTGTTGGCTAAACGTAACCACGTGTGTGTGTTGGCTAAACGTAACCACGTGTGTGTGTTGGCTAAACGTAACCACGTGTGTGTGTGTTGGCTAAACGTAACCACGTGTGTGTGTTGGCTAAACATAACCACGTGTGTGTGTTGGCTAAATGTAACCACGTGTGTGTGCTTGTTGTTGAAGTGTTCACACCAACATGGTGCTTTTATTTTAATACATTTATTTATAGGCACCTTTCACGAGACTCAAGGGCAAAGACAGAGAAAATAACAAAGTCACATAAAATAAACAGCAAATCAAAGTTTACAGTGAATAAAATTCGGTGTAAATGATGGATGTGTGTGACGAGGTGGATCAGGGTCAAACTGAATAATACTATTTGAAAGAGGTGAGTTTTGAGGTGGGTTATGAAAGTGGAGAGTGTGTTGATGCTACGAATGTCCAGAGGGAGCGAGTCCCAGAGTTGGGGGCAGAGTGGCTGAAGGCTCTAAACGCTATGGTGGTCAGGCGGGCTGAGGAAGAGGAAGACCTGAGAGTGCTGGTGGAGCAGTGGACGGCCTTACAGGTGAGGAGTGAAATCTTGAAGTCAACGCAGTATCTAACTGACTGTGAAAGAGACTGTATGCAAACTGTACATTTCCTCTGAAAACAGAAGTGTATTTTGAAAACAGACAATGCATGTAACAGGCTGAAGTTGACACGGCGTCCCAGAACGTCAACAACCAACACACCCAGGGTACCTTGGACGCCATATGTGGACGTGGAAAGTCCATGACCAAACGTGGACATGTGACGAGGTCACAGTGAGGACGTGATGGTCTGTCTGTCTCCCGTTGGTCTCACACTGCTCCCTGCAGATTCAAAGATAATTATCTTTCCACAGATATTGTTTCATTCGGCGGTGAAGCCCCATGACATCATCACCTCCCTCACACGGTGTGTAACGTCACCTGAAAGCTGCTGCAGCTCATCTTCTCATCACAGACGATCTAATATCCTTTCACATCTCATCAGCGTGTCACAGACTTCGTGAACTTTACATACAGACACATTTCATTTCTGCTGCTTTTCCACCCCGTCGCCTCACACTGAATCCATGCTCGTCATATCTCGCCGCGGCCCCGCGTGGCTCATAACATGCCACTTCCTGCCGAGTCATAATTCAATAAGGCTGACATGGCAGACACGCCGCAGCCGGCCAGTCACTAAACCCCCCCCCCCCCCCCCCCCCCCCCCCCCGCCCCCCCCCCGCCCCCCTCCCATTGGCAGATAAAGACAGTGATTGCACTCTGTCACTTTTATTCCCTCGCTCTGTGGAAGAGAGATGAGGCGGCGAGGAGCGAGAGGGCGAACTGCAGCCGCCTGCTGCTTGATCAAATCAGCCCTCCCACCATACCCCCCCACCGCCAGCCCCGCCCCCCCAGTGACTCCTGTGTGCCTGCTGGCATTTGAAATGAATCTGTGGTGCAGCAGTGGGGAAAAGTGCGAAGGCTGCACATGTCAAAATGGTGGCATTTCTTAGATGGCGACATCTTTTTTTTCACAGCCTGCCCTCAGCTCCGCTCCGAGTGCGAGATAAGTCAACCATCACAAGACGTTTCTACCTTCAACGTACTCGAGTCTTTGTGACTGTGAGAGCGGCGGCTGATGAAGTAATGGCAGCTGCTGCAGGAAGTTGAACTTTCTGACCCCGTGGTCGCAGAGAGATGAGGTCAGGGTCAGTCTCAGTGGCCCCGCCCACACTGATGACACCTGGAGCCTTTACCTTTTAACCTCTGCTCCACCTCTGCTGTGTGTGTGTGTGTGTGTGTGTGTGTGTGTTGGGGATTGAACCTGAGATCATTTCCTGACCTCTGCATCGTCCCATGTTTAAAGCATGATTCTGTTTTCATGGTTTGGCCGTTGCTCCTGTTCTTAATAACAACACTGCAGTTAATCACTGAGCTGTGGAAACAAGGCAGCAGCTCTACAACAAGGTCCAAAGGGACGGAGAAACAGGAGCAGTGTGATAAACGCAGCAGCAGTTTAGCTGGAGTATCTAAACTGAATCTGCTGATAATAATCCCTGACGGCTCACAGAGCAGGTTCAGAACTACAGCAGGTAAAACAGGAGGAAGATGAAGCAGGAAGTTGGTGTGTAAACTGTGATGGATGTTGTGTTACAGCAGAAATGCTCCAATAGTTTGGAGATGATTCAGATACTGGATACAGTTTTTAATCCTCCAGACGCACGAGGAGGCAGGAAGGTGTGTGAACGATGCCCCTCGTGCTGCAGCTGCTCGTCTGTGTTCACGTGTTGGTAAAAATAAAGTTCAAAATCCCAAATCTCTCCCTGGTTCACTCAGTCATCACTGTCTTCATAACAAACACTCAGGGCTCTATTTTTATATTTTCACCGACCGGCGGCAGCGGCACTCTGACCAGTTGGGTTTTTCCTGATCTTGAAATTCACCTCGCCTCGCTGTGTGACGCAGAGCGGACGGAGCTCAGGTGAGAGGTTTGTTTAAATCAGGCAGTGCAGAGAACAGTTGTCTCTGAACCACATGTGTGTCTGGAGCCGATGGTTTCACCAACAACACTTTGCCACACCCCTCGGCGTCTCATAGCGACGCTCACAGCACCCTTTAGTGTCTCTGTGTGACGCACGGCTGAAACAAGTCGTAACACCTGGTTCATATTGTGGAAACAGCTGCAGGTCAATTTATAAAAAACAAATCATAAAAAAGAACCATCAAGTTTTGAGTTAAATTAAAAACATTACATAACAATAACATACGGTGATGCAAACACGTCACATGACTGAAGTCAGCTCGTGACGACTGCATGTACATAAGTGGACCTGCACTTTCTGGTCACATTCACACATTCACACATTCACACACTGACACCTGCTCCTCAGTTATTAACTCACTCACACACTGATGATCAGCCATCAGGAGCAGTCTGAGTTCAGTATCTGCCTCAGGATACTTTGACATGCAGACGGGACGAGCCGGGGATCGAACGACCTGCCACAGCTGCTCCACATGTCACATGGGACATGAACCGCAGTCTCCTGCAGGTCTGGTTTGTTTGACCCATCGTCTCAGTGACGTGAGTACGGCAAGTGAGAGGAGTGATTCTTTAAAGCTGTGGTGCTACAGGGAAAATATCTGACACTGTATGTGTGGTCAGCAGATACAGAGGACAGAGGAGGACAGAGGACAGCAGTGTGGGACAGGTTGGTCCTGCAGGAGACGACATCCTGCTGAGTTACTTCATGTGTATGCGCAAATGTCCTCAGTATGTGTGTGTGTGTGTGTGTGTGTGTGTGAGAGAGAGAGGACACGTCTTCAAATTCTCCCAATCCAACCTGAGACGAAGACAAAGACCTGCTGCTGTGGTCAAAATATTCCAGCTTCCTGTCTCACACTGAGAGGTGTCCTTCTGGCAGCAGAGCAGAAGCAGACAGCGAGTCTCCACCTGCTGAGGGACGTCTGCATGATTTCTGTCTCACTCAAAGATGGAGGAACGCGTCACGCAGAGAGACTGGAACGTCAGAAGCTTCATGGAAGGTAAAATGTTGGAAATCAGGGTTTTTATCTCCAAACAAAACGAAGGTAACGAGCAGCAGCTCAACGCCGTCGATCCTCAGAGCTGCACATCAGCTTCCTGCTCACGCACCACATGTGAAACAAGGAAGTGGCACATGGTGCATTCGATTACAGGCGTCTGACTGACCTTTACAGCTCCTGTGTGGAGGAATGAGAATCTCTCTCCCGCTGTCTCTCCCTCCAACTCTTTTTCTCTCCTTCTGTGGAGCGTGCTGCTGCAGCCACACGGCCAGTGCTCAACACATTACTAATATCCATATTCATGAAGTCAGGTGTGTCAGCCACCTGTTCGCCATTGATCAGCATTATACTGTGGCTGGAGATCTGGTGTGTAGGCTGCTCTGCTGAGCCCCAGAGGAGCCACAGGAGGAGGAGCAGGTCCAGTTAGGACACTCTGGACATGAATGCATCAGATTCTGACTTCTCCTCCTTCAGTTTGAGCATTTTGAGGTTGAAAGAAATTTAAATCGCTGAAGGTGAGAAGACGTTCAGAACTGGTTCAACAGTGAGAATTTGAAGACGTTTATTGACCCGTCACATTTAGACTATATTTCACCGTGTTTTGAAAGTCTTCTGACCAAAGTTGTTCTTTAAACCAACACGTGTGTCTGCATCATTAAAAGTCTGTTTCTGTCCGTCCAGACTAAAACACAACCCCAGAGTTTTCAAACTAAAACAGGATCAGCAGCATTTTAAAGCTGTGTTTTTATATTTATCTACACCAGCATCTTCCTGTATGACACTGTGCAGTTCATACACTACAACACTTTGCTGTGTGATGAAGTCTTACAACAGAACATATTTATATAATGGAGGCTCACAGTGAAGCGTTCCCTCAGGTCAGTGATGCAGATTCAGATCTGATGTAGCAGCAACTTCACCTCACTCTGTATTTCAGTTTGATTGGTTTGAGTACGCTGCAGTAGAGCAGATGTTAGGCGTGAACACAGTAACAGTATCAGTGTGAGTGCAGTCTGTGTGTCGCTCCGTCAGGCTGCACTCACAGTCTGGGAAAAGCTCTCTGAGAAAACCAGTCAGAACCAGTTATGCAGCTGAAGGTGGGACCAGTTGGCACACTGCAGAGGAGACGCTCGGATGATGATGTGACTCAGTGAATCCTGAAACTCCCAAAAACTTGTGAACAACTATTAAAGCAGGGCTTTATAAACTAAAATGAGGGATGATTCTGTGAGCCGACGGCCTATTTGCTGCTTTCAATGTGTTCAGAAACCAATTTTGGTGAATAATTGAGGAGAAATCTGACAGAAATGCTTCCAGAACAGCCCCTGTGTTCTCCCAGTCTGAAAATTGGAAGCAAAAACCCAATTACTGCTGTTCACTGGGATCTGTCTGAGGACACGTTCCACTGAAGTTGTTAGGTCAAGCTAACATGTTAATAAAATCATAGCCGCAATCATTTTAAGACTTTATTATCACCACAATAAACAAATGAGACGCCTGCCAAGAAGACGGCGGCCGAGAGACAGAAAAACACCAGAGACTGAAACCGACGCCAAACTGCTGCTGCTGCAGCTTCAAACCGCCTCGTTCATGAGACTGAAACACACACAGGAAACTCTTCACTGGAAATATTACTGACTTTATGTTTTACTGCTGAAGAGCTTTTATTCTCTGTCACTTATTATTGTTTTAATTATTTCAGAAACGTGTCTGAGCACTGATCCTGAGCGAGCAGATTCATGACAGTGACACAGACGTCAGGTTGATCATGATGAATATTCTACAGCCCTGTGACTCTGAAACTGAGCAGGACGTGAGAGAAGTCATCGATTTAAAAATGTGTTTGTGAAGGTCATAAAAAGTGTTTTGACACACTTTGACGTCCATCATGTGCAAGAAACAATCAAATCACTGGGAGGTCGGAGTTCAAATAATAGATAAATAAAAATAAAGTTTTATCACAATTTTCCAGATGAAGTCTTGTTCATGTGTGACGGTGAGTGATGTACAACTGAGACGAATAACCAAGAACCATGGTCCAAGTGTCCTGAAGCCCCGACATATAACGCTGTTTGGAAAAACATCAACGCCAGCGAGCAGTATGGAGATATTTTGTGGTTTCAATTATGTGTTTTTGGACGTTTGAATCTGGGGCGCCGTCAGCCTCCATTAGGTGGAGTTGTGTTGCTACCTCCTCTCCCCTTGGATCTCTGCAAGTGATGTGAGGACTCTAAAACTTCACCTGAACCTCCCTCAGCTTGTGGGTGAGTAGATAATGGCTGAATTTACATTTTTGGGTGCACTATCCCTTTAAGTTTTCCTATGAGAAGCGCCGCACCCAAGTTCGTACAAATCCTACGTATTTTAAAGGCTGTGATCATGTGACCAACGTGTTGACGCCAGTGAACAAAGAAGCCGTCCTGAGCTGCGTTCACAAGTAAGCGAAATTTGAGTCACTTTAAGGTACGGCCATGTTTCTATTCATAAACCAAACCACCGTAACTTTTACTGCCTGAACCTAACTACAGTAAATGTACACTGAGGACACAACGTCATTCACGGGGCGGAAATATGTACACGAGCCGTTCTATGAGAATAAGTGTATTTCCTGAAAGGAGTGACGCTTCATTGACGTCAACAAATGACTGAAACAAACAAATCGATCATCGAGCTCTGAACCTGCAGCGACTCAGGTGCACAAACGCACCTCACTGCAGATTTCACATCATCCAACATGAAGACTGCAGCTGTCTGAGGACCAACATTCAGCCTCATGCATTCAGGCAGACGGACAGACGGACAGGTGCAGCTGACAAACATCCGTCATGTGACACCAGGTCCCTCTGCAGCTAATAACCCAGCCAGCTGTGAGTTCAGCTCCTGAGTGACGAGGGTCTATATACAGTATATATACAGTATATACCAGTATATAGTCAGTGATCACAACCAGAGTGCTGAGAGAGGAGAAGTGAAAATAACCACTGGAGGCTAAAACAGCTTCTTCCTTATGACTCAGCTGATTTGGTTCATTTCCTACATTAACTGCTGAAAACTGTAAATCTCTTCTGTTCAACAGTCACTGGGAAGTTACAGAACAGCTGATCACCATCAGCTCACTTCCTCCTGCAAATGAAGTGGTTGTGGCCTTCAGCGAAATCTCACCACCGGAGGAGCGCTCCGAGTTTAACCTCCTATCACCGAGTGACGAGCTCCAGCTCCCAGTCGAGGAAATGATCAGAGAAAGTCCCTCACAAAGCCGTCGCACCCCAACTCACCCTCCTCAAACATTAGTGGCTTCAAAGAGGATGTGAGCGGAAGAGAGGAGACCAGGGCTCCTCCAGGAGAGAGAAGGGACTCATATTTAATTCAGCAGTGCAGAAACTCACCCACGGGTGCATGCTTTACAAGAGTCTCATCTTTGTTTTTGTGTTAAACAAGAAGATTTCACCGTCCATATCATCTACAGCCAGCTCTGAGTATCACGAGAGGAAACACGCGTCGCACAGGAGGAACCAGCGCCTGGTCTGAAGGTGCAGAGATGTCATATGAAGCAGGAACACGCGTCGCACAGGAGGAACCAGCGCCTGGTCTGAAGGTGCAGAGATGTCATATGAAGCAGGAACACGCGTGACGCTCAGCAGAGTCGTTCTGCAGCAGCCTGGTGTTTCTGTGGCAGATGGTCTGATTCAACATGTGAGTGTTGAGTGTGAGACACTCAGATCACAGTGATCGAGTTCAATTTGGACAAAAGCAGCTGAATCATTTGTTGCTGTGTCACATGTTATAGAGCCTGTGTGGCGCCGTGACTCAGCGTGACAGCTGTTTCACACACACAAACACAAACCTGACAAATTTAAATTCTCCAGCTTCTTCACACAAACTGAAGACGAGCTCGACTCAAACACCATCACTGCAGTGTGTTAAACATGTAACTCCACCCAGGTCTGATTTACTCAACTACACCACCTGAACCTGAACGTCAGGACTTCATGAAGCACTAACTTATGAACTCTGCGCCCTCAAACACACGTTACACCTGTATATATGATAATAACCTGTGATGACTCATCAGCTGCATGTGATGACATAAGGACTGTAAACTGACCTCTAGGTTTGTTGGCAGAGGGGCGGAGCACAGCGTGGGTCGGCTGGAGGCAGCTTACAGGCTGTGGGCGGAGCCAGGACCCACGGAGCAGGATGGAGGCGGTCATGGCGGCTGAGAGGAGAGAGCATGATGGAGGCTCCACATCAGAGCTGTGTGAGAAGAGAGATGCTGTATTAACTGTGTCACACCTGCAGCAGGTGAACTGATGCTCATTTAAAGCACGGTCTATGAAAGGGTGAACTGTGAATGAGTGAAGGTTTTGTGTTGAGCTGCTGCTTCATGTCGTGTGTCATGATAACATCCTGCGGTGGAGGATTATCACCTCTGTTACTTGTAACATGTCAGAATAAACACAGGTTATGACGCAAACGTTGGCATGAGACAGGTCGTTAAGAGATTCATGTCCAGTGTTTGTTCTCTGGAGCCAATCACAGACGAGTATTCACTGACGTCATGGTGAAAGCCGTGTGATTGGCTGCTGATGTTGGTGCGTAAGTGCTGCAGGTTGTCAGGGCTGCTGAGGGTCCACTTCTCCTGGCTGCTGGAAATAAATCTGTGTTCTTGAGATGTTGAGCGTGGAGCGTTCAGCAGGAGCACGGTGCACCTGCTGCAGACTGTACGGACCCACACAGAGACATGTCGACACGTATGACGCTGCCATGAGGACGTTATGATGTCAAGTGTTCGTGCTCGTTTATTTCATTAGCTGACTCAGTGTACCTGCTGCTGTGATGATGATGAACATGTGTGGATGAAGGTGCAGGTCGTTGTTGACCTCAGAAGCAGCAGCTGACAGAATAATCTCCAATAACGATGTTCTGGAGCTTTCACATAAATCACATGGTTTTCATCAGCAGGTAAAGTTCACACAGTTTGTTGTTTGTGCGTCTTTAAACTGAACATGTGAAACACTATGATACTCAAGATGGCTGCTGAGCCTCCTCTGACCTTCAGTCTCTCAAACTTCTCTATGTTTCACACCTTCATTCACCGCTGGTCACCGTGACATGTGACCAATGACATCACCAGGTCAGTATCAGAGGAAAGCCTCCATTCTTCCTTCTCCATCTCCTGGGACCCTCAGAGAGGTGGGCTTGTGCAGCTGGAGGTGTTATGACCTTTCTTCAGACTCACAGCAGAGAAGCCTCTCTGACACACACGTGACCTGCTCGACAGCAGACACACTGAACTCGTCTCAATGGTCTTGATGAGTTGGTGCCGGCTGCAGACACAATCTGTCAGCTAACTCTTCAAGCAACAAGGAAAACAAATCAAGTTAGCTCCACGCTGCTGACTCACACAAAGAGCGACCAGATTCGTCTGAGCTGCAACACTAGAATAGATCACAGCAAGAGCTGCATCAGGACCCACAGATCTGTTCGTCCACACCGGGCAGCATCAGCAGCTAACGCAGCACAACAACTCTTCCCTCACGTCCTGGACTGGTGACGTAACAACTGGACACAGCATCAGCACAACTGCACGGCTCAGCAGCTGAGAAGTTTAACGTCTGACAGTGTGCATGTTGTAATGTGATGTAACGATGTAGCGAGTTACTGTTGTCAGCTCTCTGTAATCGGGTTATTGGGAGCTGGATCTGCCAAAGTTACGTTCTGTTAGTGAGCTCAAGCTTCACACAGACTCAGAGTCTGACATCTTGCTGAACATCTTCATCACTAATCTGGCACCTCTACACACCATGCATCACACACACACACACACACACACACACACACACACACACACACACAGATACACCCCACATCTTTAGTGTTGTAGCCTTTAGTCAGGGTGATTTCAGATTTTAGATTTGTGAGTTTATTTTTGTTTCTTTTCTTGTCAATAAATGTTTTTGGTATAAACATACAGAGTGTTAAACACTGAGAGTGAATCAAACCTCTAACACGTCAAAAAGTCTTTACTTCAGTCTTTACCGCTGATATGGAAACATTTGGTTATAGTTATTATTTTAATTATTATTCAGAGTGCCTAACAAGATGTTTGTGTAATGATCCATTAATCTAGATCAATGTATCGACTCAATGATCGAGGAACCAATATCACTGATGCAAAGTGAAACCATTGATCCGTGTCTCTTCTTTAAGATATTTGAAATTCTTTTGGATGTGTCGTTGTCAAACAGCGGCAGGTAAATAATGACAGGCAGGATATTAACTCCTCTGTTCATAAGACTTTTCCCAGTTTTTGGATTCTTCTTTCACCGTGGAGACGTGAGAGGAAACAAAGTTGTCTACACATATTAAACGTGACACAGGGTGAGTACCTGAACTCAACACACAAGTTCAAAGATGAGCAGAAAGATATAAATATCACCCCCCCCCCCATCTCTCAGTTAAAAATTAAAGCCATTAAAATAGATAAATAAACAACAATCTTGGATATTAAATGTACAAACTCCATCTCATCTTTATTTAGGTCCCAATTTACACCCAGAGCTCAGATAAACAAACCAACCCATCCGCATCACTGCTCTTTGTCTGCAGACCTCCTCAACAGACTGTCTGTTCTTGTTTGAAAGTATCGTGTTTCCCTTTAACTCCTCGTCTCACCTGTTCCACAGATTCACCCACACACCCAAATACACAAACATTTCAAAGTTGTACGAACACAAATCTTTGAAGATTTAATTTTCCTTGTAGATCAAACCCCCTCCTCCTCGTCGCACAACATTTCTGAGTTGTGCCAGGAAGTAGATGACTTCTTGCTTTGTACATTATTAATCGTTAACTGACGAACAAATGATCATTTTGTGAGTTACTCCCTAAACATTTACATTCCAGTGACACCAAACTTTATCTGCAGATGAAGCCTGTGTGACGTGATTGAAAGCTGCAGAGCAAAGACGTGACAGACAGTTGGTTGAGAGTCTGAAGCCATGCGAGGTGTTGAATGTGTTGCAGGACTCAGCAGAAGGTTTCACATCGGAGCTGTATTAGTGAGATGGAGCTGCCAGTAAAGCCTCTGAATCCTTTTGCTCCCGTCTGTAAACAGAGAGCTGAAAAAAGAGCAAAACGCTCCATCTGTCATCCTATTGAATTATGATGTTTTTACTCTGGAATAAGTGGTTGCCTCTGGTAACAAAACGCATTAACCGCTACAACTCAAGGTCATATTTAGACCATTTACGTGATGAATACTTGGGTGGTTTGACATTATTATATAAATTTCACCGTCTCTATCAGAAAAACATCCATTTGGCAACAATCGTCACTGATTTACTGAAACACTGAAATACATTAAAGGTCCTGTGTGTTTATGCTATATGGACGTGGCGACCTCTCCCACCCACACACAGGCTGCACTCTCACAAATAACGTCCTCACTCTGCGGCGCCGTGAATGCTGCTAACCTGCAGCTGGTGGCAGACTGAAGGGGCTCTGTTTATGAGAGGGAAACAGAGTGCGGCCCGCGCTTTAAGCCTTTTATGTTTATATGACGGAGGATGTGATGATACAGTTGGCAGGATGAGCGCAGAGGGCTGCACAGACTCATGACACAAAGAGACAAATACAGGGAGGTGAGTGTGCTGGGGGCCTAAATTGAATTTCATGAGGGAGAAGCAGGGAGGAGATGCACTTAGACGATGTCAGAGGTCTGAGAGAACTAAAGAGAAGAATCACACAGCAGCCGAGACTCTGCGGCAAAAAGGACTGTTTCCATATTACTACACGGACGTTTTGTCTCCTGCTCTGGGACCTTCTCTCAGTTATCCTCCTGCTCAGGATTTATTTTCAGAGCAGTTGGTTTTACTTCACAACATGAAAATAAGACGGCATTAAAAGTATTTACTGTAGTGTCTCAAATGACTGTGATGGCTCAGCCTGGTTAGTAATCAATGATGTGTCTCCAAAATGGAAAGGATACGACTGTAAACCTTCCTGGGAGGACTCTCCCTCTCCGTCTGTGTGTTTAACATTCTCTGAGCTTCATTCTGATTCCTTAATCGCTCTGAAAGGTTTTTCCTTCCTGGATAGATGGTTTATAAAAGATATTTAAATCAATAGTTCGTGACAGCACAAAGATGAATCCTTGTTAAAAGTGCAGGATGTTACTCTTGAGAAAGATATTTGATTGTCAAATCTCAGTTTCTGCTCGTTAGATGCAGGCGGGCCTTTATAAAATAAGCTTACAGCGTCAGTAAAACACCTCGTATTTACCTTTATTTCCTCGTGCAACACAACAACGTGGCTTAGAAAAACACATCATGGTTTGGCTCTACATTCACACAGGAAGCAAACAGCAGGCTCCCGGGTGAAAGTCCAGTCTTGTTGAACCATCCACCTCCCCTCCCTCCTGCTCTGCAGGGACTCTCCAGCTCCTTAAATTACGCAGTTGTCTGGGGACATTTCAAACTGATGCCACCTGGCAGCGTCTCATATCACCTCGAGAGGACGCCCTTATCATCAGTGTCTGACGTGGAAATCACTGACCAAGCAGCTGCGGTGTTTAACGACTTCAGAATGAGAACGTGTTGCCAAAATATAGGAACAATCAATCAGACGTGACTGAAAGCATCACAGCTGCAACACAGGAGGAAGCATGACGTCATCAGTGTTCCTCGTTTTAAAATAAAAGGTAGAATATCAAGACGCTCACTCTCCTGTCCTGCGATCCTCGTGAACCGCAGCACCACAAACAGACGTACGTTTGTGATAGTCTTTGATGAAACCACCTGTCAAACACAGAGTGAGCAGGCAGGTGAAACAATTTATGTCGTGACTCTGACTTCAGTCCCAAATACTAGGTGTGAGCAGGTGAGTCAGTGGCGTCTGCAGTGGTACTGTGAGGGAGCAGACGGGAGACAGTACGAAGCTGACCATAGGCAGAAAGGAACTTGTCATCGGCGATGATGAGTGGAATCTGCAGCGCACACAAAGGTGGACTGTGCAGCTACACAACGAAGCAATCCACAGGTGGGTGAACAGGTAAACTCACTATGGAGAGGAGAACAGGAACCGGGAACGTGGAGGCGGAACTCTTGGTCGGGGACAGAAGGCAGAGTAGTTTACCAGGGAGCAGATGAAGCAGGACAGTCAAAGCCAGGCGAGGTCAGTAACAAGGAGGCAGTCTGGGAATAAACGCTGGAAAGTCCTACATAAAGATGGCGAAGAACAATCTGGCGAGGAGAGTCTGTGAAGCAGGAGTCTTTATAGCAGCAGGAGGTGATGATCCACAGGTGAGAGGTGGGTGTGATGAACCGACAGGAACAGGAGATGTACTGGGTTATCTGAGAGAGAGGCAGGTATGGCAGGTCGGACTGTGACAAAACAGAGCGAGTCTTTGAAACAGAAGTGAAGGAGGAACTGTGGGGAGGGTCGACGGTTCACCGCTGACGGAGGGAATCTGAACGACAGGTGTGGAGCTGCGGAGGAGACGAGTCCATTTATATTGTAATTTGTTTGTTTCAGGTGAACGCTGACGACCAGTATTCATGTTAACTGAATACTCAGCCCTCTGACAGGAAACACATCAGCTGACGTACCTTCACATCCTCTCGTCTCCAGCGCACAGAGCTGATCCTCTACATCTACATTATATCTCCTTGGATCCAACATAAACTGTTTTCATTGGCAGTTCAGTCTCTGCCACGACCCGCTCAGTTCTGCAGCTGCCATCTCTGCTAATCTACTTCTGCTGCTCTCACAGAAAGCCACTAATTACCAACCCCACTGGTATCAGAAACCTTTCCATGCATGAATCATGTCCCCAGGCCTTTTAAACACACACAAGAACACTGAAATTTATCTCCGGCTGCATCAGTAACAGAGACACGGCCAGAAGACACTGAGAGGCTCAAACGCCACAGATGTAAACAAAACAACATAAAGATTTGCTCGACTTATTGTGGTCCTTTTAACGACATCAGGAGCTCAACATCAAGCAATAACAACAACAAAGACTTAAAGTATTCTGCAGCCTGTCACATCAAAGACAACGTGGCTTTCTGACCATGTCTTTATATTTAGGGAATAAAGCATTATATAAATAATAAAAAGGGAATCTCTATTTGTTGACCTGGACTCTATCTTCTTATGTTTCTGTGTCTCGCTAACAACAAGCAGCCAACAACAGCTGACTGGTGGTGATGTCAACGATTAACTGCAGAGAATATTTGTGACCAGTTACACGTGTCAGGCTACGTACGTTTATTTCACTGCTCTTCAGTTTACTGCACTGTGCACCAACAAGTCTGGTGGGAGCTAACAGTGCTAGCTGGTATTCTGCAATAACTGCTAGTGACACCGTCCTGATCAGCAGCGCTGCTCTGGAAACGTTGTGCCAAGATTTATGGTTTTACAATTTTTTATGATGTCATGACTTATTTATTTTATCGTATGATGTTTTATGATTTCAGGTGTTTTATGTTCATTCTGCTTATTTCCATGTGAAGCACTCAGAGCTTCTACTGTCCTTACATTAAAGCACTCTGTGCTGTATAAATACAGTATTAATGTTATTAACAGGTTCTATGTTTTAGGACTTATTAGCTTTATTCACCAGTTTAAAACATATCTTTGAAAATAATCATTTTCAGAGTAACTTTCCCAACAGTGGACAGACCAGTCTGAGTGAATACAGATAAACCATCAGAGAATCAGTGTGAGAGGATCTGACAGTCTGTGTGACCAGTTAAACACCAGAGTGACCAGTTAAACACCAGAGTGACCAGTTAAACACCAGAGTGACCAGTTAAAGAGACAGAGGCATTTGTCCTCAGCTGTGACACCTCCACCAGAGGAGCCTGAGGAGGAGATGAACAGCGTCAGTGAGCCTCCAAACCTCCACTGCAGCATTTCCTCCTGTTCGACTGCTGCTGTATCTGCTGCAATGTCCTAGTTGGAAAACACACAGACCCACATTTAAAATCTTTCATCTGCTGCCACTGGAAACTGACGGGAGTTTAATTCAGCAGAGAAAACTGAGGCCAGAAATCTCAGCAGCTCGGCCCAGTGAATGTCCACTCACTGCAGTGAACCCACAGGCCTGTCCACACACACACACACACACACACACACACACACACGATGAGGCCAGGAACACACACTCATTTAACAAAGACAGACAAACAATGAGGGAACAAACCAGGAGGAAAATAGCCGGCGTCAGAGTCCAGAGGTAAATGCCACAGATAAGTAATGTAGGAGGGAGAATGCAGAGCAACACGAGGGTCCGGGGCCGGTGAGCAGAGGTAGCCTCAGGTTTTTGTAATGATTTAAACGAACTGAGCGACTCAGGGGAAAGAACAAAGCCAAAGGCCAGAATAGAATATTTTGACATTTCCACACATATCGCTGGCTTGAATGCAAAGTGGTTATATTCACTGGAATATTTAAATATATCTGCTGGGCTTAAAGCTAGAGATTACTGTAGGAGCTGTGTAATTCTGCAAACCACGACCCTGAACTAAGCCAGTCTGATCCGGTGTCAGAGACATGAGGACAATTAACACAGTGCAGCGCTGCACACACACACACACACACACGCACACGATGGCCTTTACTCTGTATATACTTCATTAAACAACACTTAAGATGGGCTTATTAGTGGTTTGCAGTTTGCACACATGAGAGGAGCACAGTAATTGAGCTATAGCTGCAACCCAAAAATTAAAAGAGAAGGGGAATGCAAATGGACCTGCAGCTGCTCCCTGCACACACATAAAGCCTGTGTGTTGAGCTGTCATTAAAGGGACACTCCGCTAATTTTAAACCAGCTCTGTGTGGTAATAATGTGGGCAGGGTGCGTAAGTGATCTGTTATAAACCTCTCTCATCTCAGCAGCAGACACATCTGCCTGCTCCTCTCAGCTCTGATGCAAAACACATCATTCAGAGAATTTTCAATGGCTCCAGCACCGTCGCTCAAACTCCAGATTGTTACTGCTACCTACTGTCAACACGAACACAACAACCTGCTCTCATTCTGAAGTCGTCACATAGTGCCTGCATCAGACTGAAGATACACAGCTGGGCGGTGTCCCTATAGGGCAGAAAGGGTGATAGATGGGTCAAACAAACCCTGGACTTTCACCCAGGAGCCCACTGTTCACTTCCTGTATGAGTGTTGAGAAACCTAACCACATGCTCTGCACAAAGAAACATAAATACAAGGTGTTTCACCAACGCTGTACGTTTATGTTGAAAAATCCTGTCTGCATCGAACCAACAGAGAGTTTATTTTGAAAAGACACAAAGCATGTAACAGGTGCAAACTGAAACGGGTCCCACAACCTTGACAACAAACGCAGTAGGATACCTAGCGCTTCATATGTAGGTGTCAAACGTCACTGAACAAGCAGCAGTATGTGATGAGTTGTGAGAGAGAACACGTCGGACACAAAGAACAGAAGCGGCTCAAGAAAGCGTCTCTTTTAAACTCAGATCAAACAGTAAAACTGAGCAGAGAGATTCTGTTATTGCGTTCATATTTCTTACCTCAAATGTTTTCAGGAACATATTTTAACTTTAAATGTAATACAAGACTCTTTGTTGGCAGCCATGTTGTTTCCTGTGATGAAATGGACATGTCAATCCATGATGTGAGTTGTGCATTGACAGGCTAACGTGCATTACCTCACCCACCAGCAGCGGTGTTTATTGGTCCCATGTGGTGCAGTGCATTTTGGTAGTTGTAGGTTTCTACCTCTTGAGCAAACGTGAATGTCACAGCTCTTTTCATCTGTTTTCTCTGGTCATGTAGTACCAACGTGAAAGCTATGTGTGTCCATCTGCCGCAGAGACAGAACTGTTTCTGAGGAGACCGTCACTACAGCACGGAAACACTTACACTTTAAATACAAATGCTAAACATGGAGCTGAAGAAAAGTCGTCACAAACCGGAGCCTTCAGTGTTAAATAAGGCCACGAACACATCGCTCTGTATGTATCTGAAACTCCAGCTTTGTATTTAAAGCAGTGATTCCCACCCTGAGGGTCGAGACCCCTTCAGAGGGCAGCACGGTGATTAATGGGAGAGAGAAGAAGGAAAAACATTGAGCTGCTACACAAATTTATCTTCATTTATCCTAACTTCTCTTCTGTCTTTGCCTTTTGCTTGTAAATTAGCGGATAGTCTGACCTCTGACAGCCTCCAACAATTACTCAAAGGCAACACTGAGAAGTTTAGAAGTGAAAATCACTGTGTGATAAAAATATGCCACCTCTAATGAGTCAAAGTAAACAGGGCTTCATTTCACAGCTGCTGATACAGGACTTGTGTTTGGGTAACGTGCTGACGAGCAGCTGCGATGTGAGCAGCGCTCTTCACGTAGTTGCCTGCAGACTTGGATTAAATACATCCACAAGGTGGAGGATCAGGGCTGCAGTGATCCCGGCCCACACGGACACGTATCAGAAAATCCCTGAGAACATAAACAGAAATAAACATGGTGACAGCAGAGGGGGCGAACACGAGGTCTACTCTCCTCGAAACTGTCAACCTCTGTGAGCCGCTGACCTTTCTCCACTTACTGCCGACTGCCCACACGCTTAATGCGCTTAATTGCATCTTGCTTAATTTCTGATGCTGACATGCTCACAAGCAGCGCTGCGAAGGAAAGACATCCCGCCCACGCCATGTGTACTTTAATACACTCTATCAGTACTTTAAGAAGTCACAAGGCAAAAAAGTTGTTTCAACAAAAGGTCAGGAAAACATGCTCAAACTGAGTGAACAAGACATTCAGAGTGCTGCAGCATCCCAGGAGCCGCCTCACACCCATGACCTCCCACATCCAGTCCAGGAATTTAATTTCACCCAACACACTCACAAACAGGAGATATAATATCACAATACTTATTATCACAGCTTCAGCTGGATATGGTCATGTGAGGAGATAAAATCTGCGTCTCACTTCCTTCCAGCCTTCCAAGGCGCCATTTGAAGACCGATTGCGTCACATCGTTGCAACCAAAGCCGTCACATTTTGGACGCTCCTTAAAATGCCACCGAGAAATGCAGCCTTCTTTCCCCGTCTCTGGAGGATGCGATGGATGAATCCTTCGTTGCCCAGCCTATCCCAAGATGCATTGTGCACCGTTGACAATTATATTTTAAGTGAACTAGCTAACGGCTAACTGTTGTTAACATTACGTTCACCTGAAAACGCTCCGTCAGCCTGAAATATATCAGACGGCAGTGAACCATCTCCTCAAGCATTAAGTACATATAAATATGTATATATATATATATATATATATATATATATATATACACATATATATACAATAACAACCTGTGGAACCATGATTTAGGGCTAACTAACTAGCTTACTCCTTCTTTCGTCAAACACAGCTGGTTGCTAGGTAACGGGAATGCCAATGGGTCGGGCTGAGAACGTGTCCTTCCAAGGCTGCAGCGCCCAAACTGACAGATTTGACCTGTGTAATTCAGTTCAACATGAGAACTGTGAGTCAGGACTGTGTCATGATGCAATATAAACGACATGTCCCGAGCTGAGACTCGTCCTCCGACCCGTCATGAGTTGAGACTCGTCCTCCGACCCGTCATGAGTTGAGACTCGTCCTCCGACCCGTCATGAGCTGAGACTCGTCCTCCGACCCGTCATGAGTTGAGACTCGTCCTCCGACCCGTCATGAGTTGAGACTCGTCCTCCGACCCGTCATGAGCTGAGACTCGTCCTCTGACCCGTCATGAGCTGAGACTCGTCCTCTGACCCGTCATGAGCTGAGACTCGTCCTCCGACCCAACATGAGTTGAGACTCGTCCTCCGACCCGTCATGAGTTGAGACTCGTCCTCCGACCCGTCATGAGTTGAGACTCGTCCTCTGACCCGTCATGAGCTGAGACTCGTCCTCTGACCTGTCATGAGCTGAGACTCGTCCTCTGACCCAACATGAGTTGAGACTCGTCCTCCGACCCAACATGAGTTGAGACTCGTCCTCTGACCCGTCATGAGTTGAGACTCGTCCTCCGACCCAACATGAGTTGAGACTCGTCCTCTGACCCGTCATGAGTTGAGACTCGTCCTCTGACCCGTCATGAGTTGAGACTCGTCCTCCGACCCAACATGAGTTGAGACTCGTCCTCTGACCCGTCATGAGTTGAGACTCGTCCTCTGACCCGTCATGAGTTGAGACTCGTCCTCCGACCCAACATGAGTTGAGACTCGTCCTCTGACCCGTCATGAGCTGAGACTCGTCCTCTGACCCAACATGAGTTGAGACTCGTCCTCCAACCCAACATGAGTTGAGACTCGTCCTCCGACCCAACATGAGTTGAGACTCGTCCTCTGACCCGTCATGAGTTGAGACTCGTCCTCTGACCCGTCATGAGTTGAGACTCGTCCTCTGACCCGTCATGAGTTGAGACTCGTCCTCTGACCCGTCATGAGTCAAGTCATTTCTCACAGTTTCAAGTACAGATGGTTTTTAAAGCAGGTCCGTGCACAGTGCACAGCGAGAGGCCTTCTCCTCTCTCTGCACTGCTGCTGTTGTTTCAGGAGACAAAGTCTAAAAATACTCAGTGTCTTTATGAACACATCTTTATGTGTGGAGGACTCTGCAGGAGGAGGTGCTGGGAAGACGTTCCCATAGTATCCAGTTAAAAGTCGTCGTACCCCTCACTGCTGTCTGCTGCTGTCTGCTGCTGTCTGCACTGCAAGCTGGAATTTAAACTGCTGCTTCTTCAATAAAGAAGTTTTATTCATCACATACACAGAAAATGTACAAAAAGGGTTTTTGTTCCACATAAATAATTTCTATCAGCCGACTCACACGCAGCAGATTTATTAAACATGGTGAATATGGATCATGAATGTGACTCAGCTCTGACAGGCTGCACGGAGGGAGGTCAGGGAGTGACCGGAACAGATGTCACCCAACTCAGAGGAAAGAGGACGGGGATGGGAGGAGTCTGGGACTGTGATGTCACAGTGACGACACAGTGATGTCACAGTGACGACATAGTGATGATATGGTAACAAAAGAGCAAATGAATGAGTGAATGCACCTTTCATGCAGAGAACTCAGCACAAACAGTTTTACTGTTCAGCAGCAGAGACAAACAGCAAAGGAATAAAACCGCTCAATTATACAAGACTCGTTCGAGGAGAAACAAGAGGAATAAATTAATCAATCAAGTAATTAAAAAAAATACATATTAAAAATATTAAAACAGACAGCTGCTAGTTAGAGACTTTATGTTTTGTGTTGTGGCTTAAAACCGTCCACTGATCAGTCTGATGTTTAAAGTGTTTCATATTTTTGGGGCGTAGCAGCTTACAGCATTGAGTCAATGATAAAATGCAGTTTTGGTTGGTAAATTAAAAATCGCTTTAAAATTGAGATCTGAAACGACAGCGAGGTTTCTGACTGCAGGTCGTGTCTGTGTGTCACGAGTGTTGTGTTACAGCTGGTGATGACACGGTACACAGATGCTACAGTAAAGACACGGTACACAGATGCTACAGTAAAGACACGGTACACAGATGTTACAGTGAAGACACGGTACTCAGATGTTACAGTGAAGACACGGTACACAGATGTTACAGTGAAGACACGGTACACAGATGTTACAGTGAAGACACGGTACTCAGATGTTACAGTGAAGACACGGTACACAGATGTTACAGTGAAGACACGGTACTCAGATGTTACAGTAAAGACACGGTACAGAGATGTTACAGTAAAGACACGATACACAGATGTTACAGTGAAGACACGATACAGAGATGTTACAGTGAAGACACGGTACAGAGATGTTACAGTAAAGACACGGTACACAGATGTTACAGTGAAGACACGATACAGAGATGTTACAGTGAAGACACGGTACAGAGATGTTACAGTAAAGACACGGTACACAGATGTTACAGTGAAGACACGGTACAGAGATGTTACAGTGAAGACACGGTACAGAGATGTTACAGTGAAGACACGGTACAGAGATGTTACAGTGAAGACACGGTACTCAGATGTTACAGTGAAGACACGGTACTCAGATGTTACAGTGAAGACACGGTACACAGATGTTACAGTAAAGACACGGTACAGAGATGTTACAGTAAAGACACGGTACAGAGGTGTTACAGTAAAGACACGGTACAGAGATGTTACAGTGAAGACACGGTACTCAGATGTTACAGTGAAGACACGGTACACAGATGTTACAGTGAAGACACGGTACTCAGATGTTACAGTGAAGACACGGTACACAGATGTTACAGTGAAGACACGGTACAGAGATGTTACAGTGAAGACACGGTACAGAGATGTTACAGTAAAGACACGGTACAGAGGTGTTACAGTAAAGACACGGTACACAGATGTTACAGTGAAGACACGATACTCAGATGTTACAGTGAAGACACGGTACACAGATGTTACAGTGAAGACACGGTACACAGATGTTACAGTGAAGACACGGTACAGAGATGTTACAGTGAAGACACGGTACTCAGATGTTACAGTGAAGACACGGTACAGAGATGTTACAGTGAAGACACGGTACAGAGATGTTACAGTAAAGACACGGTACACAGATGTTACAGTGAAGACACGGTACTCAGATGTTACAGTAAAGACACGGTACACAGATGTTACAGTGAAGACACGATACAGAGATGTTACAGTAAAGACACGGTACACAGATGTTACAGTGAAGACACGATACAGAGATGTTACAGTAAAGACACGGTACACAGATGTTACAGTGAAGACACGGTACAGAGATGTTACAGTAAAGACACGGTACACAGATGTTACAGTGAAGACACGGTACTCAGATGTTACAGTGAAGACACGGTACACAGATGTTACAGTGAAGACACGGTACTCAGATGTTACAGTGAAGACACGGTACTCAGATGTTACAGAGAAGACACGGTACACAGATGTTACAGTGAAGACACGGTACTCAGATGTTACAGTGAAGACACGATACTCAGATGTTACAGTGAAGACACGGTACACAGATGTTACAGTGAAGACACGGTACTCAGATGTTACAGTGAAGACACGATACTCAGATGTTACAGTGAAGACACGGTACTCAGATGTTACAGTGAAGACACGGTACTCAGATGTTACAGTGAAGACACGGTACACAGATGTTACAGTGAAGACACGATACTCAGATGTTACAGTGAAGACACAGTACACAGATGTTACAGTGAAGACACGGTACACAGATGTTACAGTGAAGACACGGTACTCAGATGTTACAGTGAAGACACGGTACACAGATGTTACAGTGAAGACACGGTACTCAGATGTTACAGTGAAGACACGGTACTCAGATGTTACAGTGAAGACACGGTACACAGATGTTACAGTGAAGACACGATACTCAGATGTTACAGTGAAGACACGGTACACAGATGTTACAGTGAAGACACGGTACACAGATGTTACAGTGAAGACACGGTACAGAGATGTTACAGTGAAGACACGATACTCAGATGTTACAGTGAAGACACGGTACAGAGATGTTACAGTGAAGACACGGTACAGAGATGTTACAGTGAAGACACGGTACAGAGATGTTACAGTGAAGACATGGTACAGAGATGTTACAGTGAAGACACGATACTCAGATGTTACAGTGAAGACACGGTACAGAGATGTTACAGTGAAGACACGGTACAGAGATGTTACAGTGAAGACACAGTACACAGATGTTACAGTAAAGACACGGTACACAGATGTTACAGTGAAGACATGGTACACAGATGTTACAGTGAAGACACGGTACAGAGATGTTACAGTAAAGACACGGTACACAGATGTTACAGTGAAGACATGGTACACAGATGTTACAGTGAAGACACGGTACAGAGATGTTACAGTAAAGACACGGTACACAGATGTTACAGTGAAGACACGGTACACAGATGTTACAGTGAAGACACGGTACAGAGATGTTACAGTGAAGACACGATACTCAGATGTTACAGTGAAGACACGGTACTCAGATGTTACAGTGAAGACACGGTACACAGATGTTACAGTGAAGACACGGTACTCAGATGTTACAGTGAAGACACGGTACAGAGATGTTACAGTGAAGACACGATACTCAGATGTTACAGTGAAGACACGGTACTCAGATGTTACAGTGAAGACACGGTACACAGATGTTACAGTGAAGACACGGTACAGAGATGTTACAGTGAAGACACGGTACACAGATGTTACAGTAAAGACACGGTACACAGATGTTACAGTAAAGACACGGTACACAGATGTTACAGTGAAGACACGGTACAGAGATGTTACAGTGAAGACACGGTACACAGATGTTACAGTAAAGACACGGTACACAGATGTTACAGTGAAGACACGGTACACAGATGTTACAGTGAAGACATGGTACACAGATGTTACAGTGAAGACACGGTACACAGATGTTACAGTGAAGACACGGTGATGACACGTGATGTTTGTTTGAAGGTTCAGAACCATGTCAACATATTAAACTTGTGTATTTATGCTGCTGTTGCTTCTGGCTGATACGTATTAATAAAACAAACGAGGACAGATGCAGATGAGCTGACTCGTCCTCAGAGTGATGAAGAAACAAACAAACTTCAGTGCTGCATTATTAACTGTATTTTTAAATCAGTTTTTGTTTTTAATCTGGGTGTAAATATCTATTTATCCTTTTCTAATCAATTTTGATAAAAAAAAAAACAATTTTTAAACCAACAAAAAACTGAAAAATTCTCCATTAATATTTATTGAGTTGAGTCAGTCATGTGTGAGTGCAGCAGCTCATCACGGTCTGCAGACTGCACCTCATGGAAATATGAAAATATCTGACTTTGATTTGTTGTATTTAGTTTTTTTTTTACAGTTGTATCTTAAAGATGCAGGTCTGCAGAACAATATTCAAACTGTCATAACAACAGAGTTAAACCTGTCGATTCATCCTGGGAGCAGGTCGACAGCAGTCGATGCCACACTGAAAATACAAATAATAAAATGTTAGTGTTGGTTCAATATAACTGGAGCAGTAAAGTTTGTACCTGTCTCAGTCTTTATCATATTTAAGGTCTGTGATGACTGAGACGCTGACTGCACAGAATATTTCTGCAGGGCTTTAAAATCTCCTTAAACTCCTCCTGACTTGAAACTTTCTCAGAATATTCACAGAAACATCTGATTGTTGAGTCGATAGTTAAACTCAGTGAACTCAGCTCAGTGGATTCCCTCTGAGCAGCCTCCTCCCTTAAACAACGTTTAGGATGAACTCCTCTCTCATCCTCCCATAAAACCACAGCTCACCTGCAGTCACCTGTCCCTGCTGGTCCAACTGTCAGTGATGATGCTCAGTGTGACCTGATGTCTGAAGATCAAACCTGACAGCAGCTGTTTCAGCTTTACTGCGTAGTGTAAGAATAAAACACACGACTGGATGAGGCTTTAATCTTTCCTCTGGTGTCAGCCACCATGAAACAGTGTGGTTAAAGTCCAGACTGAGATATTATAAAAACTATGAAACATGAGATATTCACGTACGCCGCAGGATAGACTGGAACACCTTCAGTGATGTCATGTGATCTAACGTCATCATCAAGTGCAACTTTATATTTGCCCAGTACTTAATATCATGATCAATAATGATATTCATTCATTCAATGACCTCAGCTGTGTGTGAAGTGCTAATAAGCTAATGTTAGCATGCTAACACCCTAAACATACCTCGTTTCCACCAAAACTTTTAGCTGCAGGAAAACTCGTCCTTTGCCGCTGCCCGTAGAGCAGAGCTGTGAACACTCTGCAGAGGACGAATACACACGAGCCGTCACATGTGACGTCACAGACAGGCTGGAAAACAGTTCAGTAAACTGTAGGAAGCAGCGCGAGATAATGATAATGTTAGTTTCTCCTCCTCTGTGTCTGCAGCTGTCTGTACCAAAGAGTAGCATGACAGTCAAGAGCGCTCACTCTGCAGCAAAATCTGGGACCAAAACGTGTCCAGAGGAACACTGTGCAGCACACTGAGTAGGAGAAACACAACTGACTGCTGGACTTGAGGTCATCTCAGTCGACTGAGAGCCCTCTGAGTGATGACTCACATCTCCGAGGCAGCCCAGCGTGGAGGCCAAATGTGACAGCAGTTACCTCTTTGTTTTTAATCTATTACTCATTCAGTCTCTGATGAGTCTGTCTTTCAAACTGGACTCATTTGGGTTGGTGTTGGAGTGTTTGGACAGAGATAGACAGTGTTTTATTGCAGCATCGTCGTATCTCACCAGTAAAAGAGCTGAAATTAAAGCGTCCATCTGGGTGTCACATTTCCATCAGTGCTGATCGGAGCTGAAGGAGATGAATACCTGTGACTGCAGCACAGTCATGTGACCTGGGAGTGAATGCTGATTGGTAGATTTTTGTGCAGTGGGAAAGAAGCTACAGTGAACATGTTAGACATGTTGGCATCAACGACAGGTGAGGTTCCTGTGTCAGG
Organism: Epinephelus lanceolatus; assembly: GCF_041903045.1. Lineage (NCBI taxonomy): Eukaryota > Metazoa > Chordata > Actinopteri > Perciformes > Serranidae > Epinephelus > Epinephelus lanceolatus. Next base: position 739,462 of record NC_135743.1, read on the forward strand.
TGGTTTCAGAGGGAACATGTGAAGACAGAGCTGACACACACACACACACACCAGCTGCACACTGTAACTACACACTGAGTCCACAGAGACACCACACAGCCAGAGACACATGGACAGAGTCGTCTCCAACATGTCGCTGATACCTGCAGTGACTGCTGACAGAGAAGAAACAAACGAGCTCCATCACCTTCTCCTGTTCAGAGACACAGGTCCAGTCTGTGACATCAGAGCAAACTTTTTATCCTCACTGTGACAACGATGCAAAGGAACAAGCGTGGACAGGTTTATGGGAACAGGATCACTCTGCTGTGTTTAAACTGAGCTCCACATCAGATCCTACCCCACAGGCAGCTGAGTCATTTAACACACACTGCTGATAACCTTGGTTTGGTGGTCAGAACGAATTTGATTCTTTACTGACACTGAACCCCGTTGATAACAGCCGAGAACATCTGGAACACCAGGTGAGAAACATCTGGGAGGGGATTTGTGTTTCTGCCTCCCTGAGCTGTCACAAGTCTGAATCACATTCTCACAGAAAGTTTTCTTCCAATGTTTTCAGGCGTTTCTTCATCACATGACTTTTAAAGTTATTCTTCACTTGAACAAACCAAAGACAGTAAACTCCACACACACTAATTACAAACACAAAGATCTGCTGACGAGTCTCTTCTGAAGGAGGCCGCTGACTGTATGAAGAGTTAATGATGCTCAGATGTTCTCTGCTGTCTCATCAAACTCTCAGACAACCTCGACTCACTCGCCACCCTCATGTTGGCTGACTGAGCGGCCGCTGCCTGCTGCAGTAATTACAACCTGTAAAGCCTCACACGTACAGAAAGGCATTAAGGATGGAGGGCGAGGGTCTTTAAGTGATTCCTGCTGGGACCACCACAACACTGTGAGTCACCTCAGACAGCTTCAGGTGGCACGACAACTTCCTGTGGCGGCCATGTCGGAGGTCAGAGGCTGTAATTATTCTCTAACAGCTAAAAGGTTTGCATGAGTCCTCACTGGTTTAAGTGCTTCCAGTGACGTGTTGCTGGCTGAGTTTCACAGTTACACAGTCAGAAACAAACCGACTGCAACTCTTAAGTTTTCTCTCTCTGTATTCACAGGTCAGCAGCAGAGTCTCTGAGTGTATCAGCCGAACATGTCAAAATCTCCTTCTTTTATTATATTTTGTCACTACTGTCATTACTGTTAATCTTTCTTACATGTGTAGTTTAATACAGCTCTGAGTTTTAGATCCCATGATGCTTTGGGGGATGTAAACAGGAAGTCTACTGTCGCCTTGGATTCAGTGAGTAACACCCTGGGCTACAACGTTTTTTTGCCTTTATTTGTTTCCATTTCCTTTAATTAATACCATCTGACTGATGGAAAATAATCCTCCTGTGACGCTGTGTCCTCATGAGGACATCACATTCTGGGTTTTCTGCACCTTCTTCTTCATTCTGATCAACTCGGACCTGTCGTCCTCGTTTGTGGGTACTTTCGTGCCATCTAGTGGAAACAAAAACACAACATACTAATCTGTGTAAAAACAAGATGGCAGCCATCTCTGCAGAGTCCGTCTGCAGCCGGTCCTGAAACTAAAGTGGACAGGGTCCAAAGCTGATCACAGTCTATGGTTGAAACTTATGATTAATAATGTTTATAGTTTGACATGACGACGCGTGACCAATTTTAGCAACAATAAAAAGGACGACGCTGTTAATTAGGAAGTACTCGATTAAGGACTTTATCATAATCTTGTTTGAGGACGTTGAGACTTTATCATCGTCTGGTTTGAGGACGTTGGGACTTTATCGTCATCTTGTTTGAGGACGTTGGGATTTTATCATCGTCTGGTTTGAGGACGTTGGGATTTTATCATCGTCTGGTTTGAGGACGTTGGGACTTTATCGTCGTCTGGTTTGAGGACGTTGGGACTTTATCGTCGTCTGGTTTGAGGACGTTGGGACTTTATCGTCGTCTGGTTTGAGGACGTTGGGACTTTATTATCGTCTGGTTTGAGGACGTTGGGACTTTATCGTCGTCTGGTTTGAGGACGTTGGGACTTTATTATCGTCTGGTTTGAGGACGTTGGGACTTTATCGTCGTCTGGTTTGAGGACGTTGGGACTTTATCGTCGTCTGGTTTGAGGACGTTGGGACTTTATCGTCGTCTGGTTTGAGGACGTTGAGACTTTATCGTCGTCTGGTTTGAGGACGTTGGGACTTTATCGTCGTCTGGTTTGAGGACGTTGGGACTTTATCGTCGTCTGGTTTGAGGACGTTGGGACTTTATCGTCGTCTGGTTTGAGGACGTTGGGACTTTATCGTCGTCTGGTTTGAGGACGTTGAGACTTTATCATCGTCTTGTTTGAGGACGTTGAGACTTTATCATCATCTTGTTTGAGGCGTTGAGACTTTATCATCGTCTTGTTTGAGGACGTTGAGACTTTATCGTCGTCTGATTTGAGGACGTTGAGACTTTATCATCGTCTTGTTTGAGGACGTTGAGACTTTATCATCGTCTTGTTTGAGGACGTTGAGACTTTATCATCGTCTGGTTTGAGGACGTTGAGACTCTATCATCGTCTTGTTTGAGGACGTTGGGACTTTATCATCATCTTGTTTGAGGACGTTGGGACTTTATCATCATCTTGTTTGAGGACGCTGGGACTTTATCATCGTCTGGTTTGAGGACGTTGAGACTTTATCATCGTCTGGTTTGAGGCGTTGAGACTTTATCATCGTCTGGTTTGAGGCGTTGAGACTTTATCATCGTCTGGTTTGAGGCGTTGAGACTTTATCATCGTCTGGTTTGAGGACGTTGGGACTTTATCATCGTCTGGTTTGAGGCGTTGGGATTTTATCATCGTCTTGTTTGAGGACGTTGAGACTTTATCATCGTCTGGTTTGAGGACGTTGAGACTTTATCATCGTCTGGTTTGAGGACGTTGGGACTTTATCATCGTCTGGTTTGAGGCGTTGGGACTTTATCATCGTCTGGTTTGAGGCGTTGAGACTTTATCATCGTCTTGTTTGAGGACGTTGAGACTTTATCATCGTCTGGTTTGAGGACGTTGGGACTTTATCATCGTCTGGTTTGAGGACGTTGGGACTTTATCATCGTCTGGTTTGAGGCGTTGAGACTTTATCATCGTCTGGTTTGAGGCGTTGAGACTTTATCATCATCTGGTTTGAGGACGTTGAGACTTTATCATCGTCTGGTTTGAGGCGTTGAGACTTTATCATCGTCTGGTTTGAGGCGTTGAGACTTTATCATCGTCTGGTTTGAGGGCGTTGAGACTTTATCATCGTCTGGTTTGAGGCGTTGAGACTTTATCATCGTCTGGGTTGAGGCGTTGAGACTTTATCATCGTCTGGTTTGAGGACGTTGAGACTTTATCATCGTCTGGTTTGAGGACGTTGAGACTTTATCATCGTCTGGTTTGAGGCGTTGAGACTTTATCATCGTCTGGTTTGAGGCGTTGAGACTTTATCATCGTCTGGTTTGAGGCGTTGAGACTTTATCATCGTCTGGTTTGAGGACGTTGAGACTTTATCATCGTCTGGTTTGAGGCGTTGAGACTTTGTCATCGTCTGGTTTGAGGACGTTGAGACTTTATCATCGTCTGGTTTGAGGCGTTGAGACTTTATCATCGTCTGGTTTGAGGCGTTGAGACTTTATCATCGTCTGGTTTGAGGCGTTGGGACTTTATCATCGTCTGGTTTGAGGCGTTGAGACTTTATCATCGTCTGGTTTGAGGCGTTGAGACTTTATCATCGTCTGGTTTGAGGACGTTGAGACTTTATCATCGTCTTGTTTGAGGACGTTGGGACTTTATCATCGTCTGGTTTGAGGCGTTGAGACTTTATCATCGTCTTGTTTGAGGACGTTGGGACTTTATCATCGTCTGGTTTGAGGACGTTGGGACTTTGTCATCGTCTGGTTTGAGGACGTTGAGACTTTATCATCGTCTGGTTTGAGGCGTTGAGACTTTATCATCGTCTGGTTTGAGGCGTTGAGACTTTATCATCGTCTGGTTTGAGGACGTTGGGACTTTATCATCGTCTGGTTTGAGGCGTTGGGATTTTATCATCGTCTGGTTTGAGGACGTTGAGACTTTATCATCGTCTGGTTTGAGGACGTTGGGACTTTATCATCGTCTGGTTTGAGGCGTTGGGATTTTATCATCGTCTGGTTTGAGGCGTTGAGACTTTATCATCGTCTGGTTTGAGGACGTTGGGACTTTATCATCGTCTGGTTTGAGGCGTTGGGATTTTATCATCGTCTGGTTTGAGGACGTTGAGACTTTATCATCGTCTGGTTTGAGGACGTTGGGACTTTATCATCGTCTGGTTTGAGGCGTTGGGACTTTATCATCGTCTTGTTTGAGGACGTTGAGACTTTATCATCGTCTGGTTTGAGGACGTTGGGACTTTATCATCATCTGGTTTGAGGACGTTGGGACTTTATCATCGTCTGGTTTGAGGACGTTGGGACTTTATCATCGTCTGGTTTGAGGCGTTGAGACTTTATCATCGTCTGGTTTGAGGCGTTGAGACTTTATCATCATCTGGTTTGAGGACGTTGAGACTTTATCATCGTCTGGTTTGAGGCGTTGAGACTTTATCATCGTCTGGTTTGAGGCGTTGAGACTTTATCATCGTCTGGTTTGAGGCGTTGAGACTTTATCATCGTCTGGGTTGAGGCGTTGAGACTTTATCATCGTCTGGTTTGAGGACGTTGGGACTTTATCATCGTCTGGTTTGAGGACGTTGGGACTTTATCATCGTCTGGTTTGAGGACGTTGAGACTTTATCATCGTCTTGTTTGAGGACGTTGAGACTTTATCATCGTCTGGTTTGAGGACGTTGAGACTTTATCATCGTCTTGTTTGAGGACGTTGGGACTTTATCATCGTCTGGTTTGAGGCGTTGAGACTTTATCATCGTCTGGTTTGAGGACGTTGAGACTTTATCATCGTCTTGTTTGAGGACGTTGGGACTTTATCATTGTCTGGTTTGAGGACGTTGGGACTTTATCATCGTCTGGTTTGAGGACGTTGGGACTTTATCATCGTCTGGTTTGAGGACGTTGGGACTTTATCATCGTCTTGTTTGAGGACGCTGATTAAATGTTACACTGTAATTCCATTTCTGCACAACAATGTTCAGACATTGAAATAAACAGTTTTATTGCACATTTGTGACTATTGAAAATAAACTCATTGTCCCCATGAGGACATAATTAAAAAAAGGAGGAGGTCAAAGAGGGCAGGAAACTGATCCTACAGAAACATGTCCAGTGTCCAGAGTCCATCTGTGAGCCCACAGTTTTGTGGCAAGGTCAGCAGAGTGACTCTGAAGTAATTTCTCTCCACTTCGACACAGCGGCTGGCCTTTGGCTCTCGACAGTCAGACTGATCAGTGGGGCTCAAACTTCCTGTGCCTCCTCGCTCTCGAGGAGCTTATCCCCCGCTGTGAGGCAGCCACAGAATCTGCTCTCTAATAACAGCAGCGGTGACGCAGCACACAGGCCTGATTCCTGACCGCCAAATCAGCGTGACAGCTACTTTAAGCCTCACATCCTGCTCCAGGCCCCCCCCGTCATCGCCGGAGCCGTCCCATGTCACAGAGAGGGAATGTAGCGTGAATTAAGATTCCTCAAAGTGCCGTATTACACAACACGACTGAGCCACCCAGTCTGACGGAGGGCTGGGGGTGAGGGGGGGGGGGGGCGCTGCTGCTGCCAGGACTGCTGGTGTGAATTCATGAATCCAAAAAACACTGTCAGCTTAGATGAAACTTTTAAGGCTGCCATTGCAGAATGAGGTCACAGCAGAGGGACGAGATGACGCCACAGCAAACAGGAAGTTTATCCACTGTCATTCATCACTGAACTGTAATTAACCCTCTGAACTCCAGAGCCTACACTGGTAATTCTGCTTATTGTGATGTCACTTCCTGGAATATCTTCAAATGCTTCATGTCCCTTAAATCTGTCCACAACTATACAGTAACAACACTTTATGTATTTACAGTACTAGTTACATCATACAAACCCCCCAAAAATAAATATAGTATGTCTGTGTGGTGACCCGTCGGCAGACACACCGTCGCCACATCTTCATATATCGCACAGTTAACGCACAGTGCGGCGGGAGGATCAGCGGTTACACTCCAATGGTAACTTCATTGTTGCATCTGTTTCCACACCAGACGGGGACTTGGACTACAGCTACACCAGGACTTACCCGCAGTGACAACGTGCTTAACTCACCACACATGACGCACCAACCAGACTGAAAAGCCTGCGTCCCACCAACAGGTGCAGTTTATCAGCTGATCGCTGTCAGCGCAGCAGAAACATGTCGGGCCGGACCAACTTTCCCGCAGCAACACTTCCACCTGGCTACATCACTGTGATGTGTTACTGCCCAACACTGCACCTGAGGGTGATCTGTACTGACGTCAGTGATGATGATGAACCTCAGTTTGAGCACCTTCGTCCTGATGTCATCATGTGACAACAATGAAGGTAAAGTCCAGCCTCTCCTGTAACATGTCACCGATTCAAGCTACGCTAAAATAAGTCACAGAACATGAACAACATGAAAGTCCTGTGTTTGTTTGACCAACGATCCACCTCAACCTCCTCCATACGCAGACCTTGTTACTCTTCATACTACGTCACCTGACTTCCTCCTCTGCTCCCGTCATAATATCTACGGCCACGTAGAGCGTCGTAGGGCCATCTGATGAGTCTGGAGTCACAGAGCTCTGTATATCAAACAGAACATTGTTGGAGTGTATCAGCTGTTGTTCTCTGCAACACTGATGAATAATCGTCTCTCGGCCTCTCTGCTCCACATTTGTATTTTAACTGAAATATTCTTCTTCGTGTATCAGAGAAATCTGGCCCCTCTGTCTGTGATACGGAGCCATTTATCTGAGGTTAGGGGCGGTTCAAGTCGACAGTGTTGGTGCAGTTAAATGTTATCTTTATCTCCATCACCCGCAGCATCCGACCATACCATCAGAACAAAGTCTGCTACTGTAATTAATACTAATCCAATCACTTCAGCTCGCAGCTCTAATACTGATGATGATCGTTATCAACAGGAGGCGGCACGCTGGAGATGACACGTCTTTAATCACGAGTCTGAGCCAGGCCAAAAACTTGTGGGGGTTTTGGGTGCAGCAGAGGGGTAATTAAAGTAAAAGCTGACAAAGTAAAAACACTTTACTTTGACCTCCCGCCCGCCAGCCGACTGGAAGTAACAGCCCTGAGTCCCTGTGGAGACTTCCTGTTAAAAAAAAAGGTCGAATCACTAAAGTAAATAAATAAAAACCTGCAGCTCTGCTGAACCTCCCGACTCCTCGCTGGAAACATACTGTAGGAACACTGAAACACTGAAACCTAACAACACACACACACACACACGTCTGTACTGGAGGTGTGTCCATACGTCTTCACGTGTCGCTGCATGTGTCAACACACACTCCAACATGTGCTTTCACTTCACTGTACTACTGAGGACCCTCAGCTCAACTCAACTTTATTTAAACAGCAGCTTTCACACAAACACTCGGCCCAAAGCTCCTCACATAACGACACGATCCAGAGGAGAACACAAACACCTGAACATCACGTTCTCCGAGACTAAAACGTGACAACAATAAGATGATAAAATATTAAAAAAGCAAAACAAACAAAAAAGATGATTCAAAGTCAGCAGAATAAAAACAGAGTAAATAAATAAAACAGAATACAATAAACCGGAGGGCAAAAACCAACAGTGACTGTGATGTTCCTCCACATTAAAAAGCCAGATTAAAAACAACGGTCTTTAATTTACTTTTTTAACCGCGAGGTGAGAGCAGCACTCGTACAGTCTGCAGCTCAGGGTTAACTTGTAATTCATCTTCACCAAAGTCAGCAGGTACAAGTGTGTTTTAATCTAATGTCGAACTAACTGCAAATGCTTCTGTCGTCACCCAGAGAGGAACGTTAAGAGAGCGGAGCAGCGATCAGCAGTAACGTTAACAAGTGAAACCGACTGACCGACACACTCTGCAGCATTAAACAACTGAAAGCAGAATAACTCTGCTCAGACTGTTTCACCTCAGAAACCCTGTGACAGCTCCGCTCAGCGTCTTTACTCAGAGCTAACGAGGCTGCGCTCCACTGATGGAGACGTTAATGACAACACAGTTATGAACTCTGCCTCCCCCTCATTTTGTTACTCTCATACAGGCAGGAGACTGTGAGATGCTTTCAGATGAATGAATTAATGCAGTCAGTGTTTAGAATGAAAAGGTTGTGGATCATTGATCCAACAGAACGTAGTCACTTATTTCAGGTGAAATAATCAGTGGACACTGTGCTGACATAAAGACCCCACAGTGGGTCAGTGTGAGCAGCTGCAGAGGGAAACAATCTGACTGGTTTAAATCTACAGTGTGGAAACAGTTTGGCTGTGAGGCTGAAGGAAAAGGGACCTGAACAAGAGACACACTGTCTGCAGGTAAACTCATCTGTTAGTTTAATCATAAATACAGTGTGATAAGTTTTAAAAGAATAAAGTAGTCACACAGTGAGTTTATCGAATCAAATTGTGAGCTGCCTGCACATTATCACCCCGAGTCCAAACCTAACCACACGTTAACCACAGCGTTGTAGAAATTAAGTTTTGCTGTATCAGCAACATAAAAACCTGCAGATGTAACGTATGGGTGCTTTGTAGAAACGCACAAAGACAATATTTACTCTGTCAGCTGAGTTTCTCAAACAGTCTTTAAAAAGAAGTGAGACGTCCTCACTTCCCACAAACATCACATTGAAGGTGTAAAACTTAAATTGGTCCTTAGATAAAAGTACAAAAGTACAAAAGTACATACACACACACACACACACACACACACACACTCAACTCCCTTCTTGGTGCCCTTTTTGAAAAACTGTCTTCAATTTGTAGGTTGGAGCTGCTTCCTCAGTAACCCCCCCCCCCCCCCCCCCCAGTGCAAGTTAATCTGCTCGGCTCAACCCAAACTCCCCCCCCACACACACACACACACACACACACACACTCACACACAGTTCCTTTAAAGGAGGGGTTGCAGGAGGTAAGTGAACAGCCCCGGGCTCACCAGCGAGAGGTTGGATATAATGAAGAACATGTGGTTCAGTCAGAGGAGCGTGTGTGTGTGTGTGCGTGTGTGTGTGTGTGTGTGTGTGTGCTCTGCTCAGTACCTGATCTGGAGACAGTCTCGGGATTTCGGGGGAGGCAGCAGAGCCCCCGCGGGGCTGAATGTTTAAATACAGCAAGCAGCAGCGTGGGAGTGAGAGCGGTGAGAAGTTCTCTCTGACACAAGATGGCCCCTGATGTGCTGACACGCCAAGAGGAAACCAAATTAGCCTCCTGTTGGAAATAATGGCCCCGACTCTTAATTGGAAAGGGAAGAGTAAGTTTGACGTTACAGAGGCGTTGATGTGACAGCGGCACCGGGGGAGAAATCATCACCTGTAAGGTGGTTAGTCATCCTCAGCTGTAACCTGCAGAGATGTCACTTGATGTCACGTGTTGATCTTGTGTGTCGTTTACATGTCGCTGTGACACCTGATCAATCTGTTACACATCATCATTAACATGATCGTAGAAATAATCACAAAGCTTTGGATTCTATCACTTTTTAGATTCAGAGATTTTCTGAACCAGACGAAGCTGCAGCTCATGTTTCGTTCCCTCTGTCAGACGTGTGTGGTTCCTCCACACCAGGACAGATATTCAGCGTCCTGAGACGTGCTGAGCCAATCACAGCCAAGTGTGATAGAAGCCTGTAAAGAGGAACGCCACTGAGGCATTTTAGAAAACAACCAAGATGGCGGCAGCTGAGGTGGAACCTTCTGTAAAGCTGTTATCATGTTATCTTGCCATCAGCTGCACTGTAAACTCCTCATGAGAGGAACAATAACTCTCCAGCTCATCTCGGCACACTGTCGTCCCGTCACAGTTCTCCATCTAACTCAGATGTTGCTGCTTTACACCAAGCCCCGCCCCTAATGAGCTGTGATTGGTCATCTACACCAGGTGGACCTGGTCACATGTTTACAACCTGCTGAAAAAGCCTTCGGGAAATCAAATAATGTTGCGCTCCACATCTGCCACTGAGCTTTCCGATTATTTCAAGCTGCATCCTGCGAGGCTGAAACATGAATCCAAACCTGCAGTTCCTCTGACGTCCACTAGAGGCTGGCTCCTACAGTGAGGCCGTCCCCACAGACCTCCATGACCACATATAGAAATCAACATGTTTACAGTTTACTGAACTTTTACAGAACTCACCTGTTTACGTTTTAGGTTTAATGTTACACAACAATAAGAGGGCGGGGCCTCTTTGAGTGACAGGCTGGGCCCCAGACTGCCTGCCCTGTCTATATTTACGGCCCTGTCTCACACCTGCACAATGAAACTAAGGGCCAGTCCCAATACCCCCCCTTAGCCCTACTCCTACATTTGTGCGTTCCCGTGAGGGGTGGTGGTGTCCGGATTCCTTTTTGCGTGTATGGGCAGGGGGCATAACGAGGAAGGACTGAAGGACTATCTGCTGATAAAGCTTTTAACAACATCACAGTGACGTCACACATGATGTTCGTCTGCAGAGACAGAAGCTTCATCCTGTCATCTACTGATGTGCTGATTCATATTTATGTTTGTAATGTTATTTAGTGTTTGTTATTTCCTTGATATTGTTGAAAATACATGTTTTTATTAAAAAATAAGTCCTGGACTTTTTCCCATCAGGAGGAAAGCTGGTTAACGTCAGCTGTTAGCAGCTTGTAAACATCAGCTAGTTAGCAGCTAGTTAACGTCAAATGTTAGCCCTTAGCAGCTAGTTAACGTCAAATGTTAGCCATTAGCAGCTAGTAAGTGTCAGCTGTTAGCCGTTAGCAGCTAGTTAACATCAAATGTTAGCCGTTAGCAGCTAGTAAACGTCAGCTGTTGGCAGCTTGTAAACATCAGCTGTTAGCTGTTAGCAGCTAGTTAACGTCAAACGTTAGCCGTTAGCAGCTAGTTAACGTCAGCTGTTAGCCGTTAGCAGCTAGTTAACATCAAATGTTAGCCGTTAGCAGCTACTTAATGTCAAATGTTAGCTGTTAGCAGCTAGTAAACATCAAATTTTAGCCGTTAGCAGCTAGTAAACATCAGCTGTTAGCCGTTAGCAGCTAGTTAACATCAAATGTTAGCCGTTAGCAGCTAGTTAACGTCAAATGTTAGCCGTTAGCAGCTAGTAAACGTCAGCTGTTAGCCGTTAGCAGCTAGTTAACATCAAATGTTAGCCGTTAGCAGCTAGTTAATGTCAAATGTTAGCTGTTAGCAGCTAGTAAACATCAAATGTTAGCCGTTAGCAGCTAGTTAACATCAGCTGTTAGCCGTTAGCAGCTAGTTAACATCAAATGTTAGCCGTTAGCAGCTAGTTAACGTCAAATGTTAGCCGTTAGCAGCTAGTAAACGTCAGCTGTTAGCAGCTAGTTAACATCAAATGTTAGCCGTTAGCAGCTAGTAAACATCAGCTGTTAGTTAATGTCAGCTGTTAGCCGTTAGTAGCTGGTTAACGTCAGCTGTTAGCCGTTAGCAGCTGATAAAGTTAACGGCTGATGAAGGTTACTTTGAGTTATATTATGATGCATTCAAGCTCTAGCCAGTAAAAATGAGTATTGGTTGAAAGTAAATTGTAACGTTCTCATGGTGTGTTCAGGGTAATCTTGTAAAATGTAGTTTTTGGTGAGAAACTTGAATAAATTCAGCTGTTTGAAGGAGAAACGTGCCGATGTTTTCACAGCACTATGACACAGATATTAGAGAGAGAATTGTGATGTAATAAAAGAGTCCGAAAGAAGTTCATATTAAAGGTTGTTTGATAAACGTGTCTGAGTGAATCTGTGCTGATTGAAACGTAGTGTGATGAAGGGCTGAATGACTTTAAAACTGTTGAGTTATTTTATATAATAAAGATTTCTTTGTTTCCCTGGAACAACAGGGAGAATAAATAACAACAAAACTAAATAAACAACAACAACAAAACATTAGGACCAGCTGGGGATGAGCACATACACCATCATCTGTGTCTGTGTCTGTTCAACCAATTAAACTATCTGTATCTGTGCTCGGAGTGGGCGGAGTTTATGTCCAACGTAGGTGGGGTTTAAACTGAAAGTGGGTTGGGCCTCATCAGGAGTTGTGATTTTAAGCCCGAAATTTACACGTATTAATCAGAGGTTGCATATTTATTGTCTATACGAAGAGTATTTACAGAACAGCCTCAGAACTGAGCATCACATTAACATAATAATGATTTTCCTTCATCATGAGTTCAGATAATGACACATTTACACCTGTGATACTCATAAAAAATACACTATCTGTACTGGACACTGGTTTCATCAGAGTAATCGCCCCCCCCAGCACCAGCTGTCACTGTCCAAACTGTGATTTTAAACATCAGCATTGGCCCACAGCTTCAGTGCGTCCCGAAAAGTGAAATCTGATTTTCTTATATTGAAGTTTCTTGTTATAAAGTGATGAAATTATATCGTAATGAGAAGTTTCTAGTTTTATGAGATACGACTCTGTGTCGTTATAATGAGAAATATTTCTTGTTTTAACGAGATTTTGAACAATAACGAAAATGTTCTGTCACATAACACAAAATATTTCTGTTAAAGTAAAAAAATCTGAATGTTTTGTTCCTCTGAGAAGAATCTGATCAGAGTTCTGACAGTTTCTATCAGGACGTCATGAATCATTAGTTTAAGGAATAATACGTTTACTCACTGTGTTTGTATCTTCATCTTCATGCTGCGGCCTGTGGACGCCTCCTCCTCCTCCTCCTCCTCCTGATCTGAGTCTTCAATGTGACTTTGGTTTCATGCTGTTGTTTCTCATCTATTGAAGATCAATAAAAAAAAAAGCAGAAAGTCATGCACGCGGCTCTGCACCCTGAACACCACCCCTTTTAGAATGTGTTGTATAACCCAGAGCAGATTGTCTAAAATCTTTTCAGGTGTTATCTCTGCTGCTGTCAGACCAAGGTCAAAGGGAGAGCACACTGTTGTCTCTTCATTCTCTGACAGCTTAATAAAACCCCTCCAACACTCCTCTCCTTCTTCTGTGGCCTTTTTTATTGGCCCGGTGACACCCAAGGCTTTTCTCAATGCATACATGATAAGGAGTGTGTGTGTGTGTGTGTGTGAGCATCACAGATAAAGAGAAGTCCTCTCTGCTTCTCCCCAAAGCTTCTGAAACACTCACACATGGGAGTAACAGATAGAACGAATCAAAGGCTGAGGGATGTGTGTGTGTGTGTGTGTGTGTGTGTGTGTGTGTGAGATACAGACCCCGGCCTGTCACTTGGTCTGCAGCTGGTATAATAAAATTTGTTGAGTATAACGCACAGATACAAATGTGTCACTACAAATAATCCGGCAGGTTTTTCAGCAGCAGCGTCAGGACGCAGGAGAGACGAAGGTTTTACTGAGAGCAGCTCTGGGCTGAATTTTACTCTCACAGATTTTACTGAAGTGCTGCTCAGTTCGTCTCTGCTGACTTCTTCACAAACTTTCTGACACCATGAAACTGCGTCCTCCAACAAACTGCTCGCTGTGATGTCACCAAACTGTGACATTAATTTTAAAACATTTAAATTCACCTGAGAATTAGAATCCCCACCCTGTGCTTGTATGACTCCGCCCACCAGTCCACCCTGTGGTCGTATGACTCCGCCCACCAGTCCACCCTGTGCTTGTATGACTCCGCCCACCAGTCCACCCTGTGGTTGTATGACTCCGCCCACCAGTCCACCCTGTGGTTTTATGACTCCGCCCACCAGTCCACCCTGTGGTTTTATGACTGCGCCCACCAGTCCACTCTGTGGTTGTATGACTCCGCCCACCAGTCCACCCTGTGGTTTTATGACTCCGCCCACCAGTCCACCCTGTGGTTGTATGACTCCGCCCACCAGTCCACCCTGTGGTTGTATGACTCCGCCCACCAGTCCACCCTGTGGTTGTATGACTCCGCCCACCAGTTCACCCTGTGGTTTTATGACTCCGCCCACCAGTTCACCCTGTGGTTTTATGACTGCGCCCACCAGTCCACCCTGTGGTCGTATGACTCCGCCCACCAGTCCACCCTGTGGTTTTATGACTCCGCCCACCAGTCCACCCTGTGGTTTTATGACTGCGCCCACCAGTCCACTCTGTGGTTGTATGACTCCGCCCACCAGTCCACCCTGTGGTTTTATGACTCCGCCCACCAGTCCACCCTGTGGTTTTATGACTCCGCCCCGCTCTTCAGTTATGGACAAAAACATTTTTTGTGAGGTCACACTGACCTTTGACCACAAAATTCTATTCAGTTTATTCTTCAGTCTAAGTGGACGTTTGTGCCAAATTTAAAGAAATTCTCTCGAGCTGTTCATGCGGTATCATGTTCACAAGAATGACACAGACGAGGTCACTGTAACCTTGACAATCGAATCAGTTCATCCTCCAGTTGAGGAATGTTTGTGCCAAATTTGAAGAAATTCTCTTGAGATATTGGATTCACCAGGATGGGATAGATGGACGTACATGAGAAGGGACGAACAACCCCAAAACATAATTCCTCCTGACCACACCTATCATCAGTGTGGAGGCACAAAACGTGAAACTACTCTGAATATTACTCATTAAATTAAGATGTAATGAGGTACTGTGGCTGTACTGAGTATCAGCACAGCTGTGATTCAGCTGTGATTCAGTCGTAGGTACGAGGCCGCACGGTTTTGAGCACCAGAGATGTTGCAGAGCAACGTTTTAACATCTTTGTTTTATTGTATTGTTTTATTGTGCACATGAACACACGTGATCATACGGACGACTCGATACACGATTCCTGCTGCCGGCTCAGATCAATGAATTGACAGTTGGTGGTTGAAACTCCACTGATGTGTTTTGGCTTGTGTCCTCCATCAGGATCAGCTGCGTCCTGATGTTACAGTCAGGAAACACCTCTGAGATCAGCCTCAGTCTGAGCTCAGAAAAATACTTCTAAATCAGACTGATTTAGTATAATTTATTCTTATATCTAATGTTTGCAGAGAGCTAAACTGTTGAATCACCTTCACAGATAATTCAGTGATTGTCTTTATAACGTTTACATATGCAGATGTATTCAGATGTGTTACTTTGGAGTATCTGCTGGTGTCTTTGTTCTCCAGCCGGACTTCCTGTGGTTTCCTGTCCTCTCAGGTCGTTAGCTGCACTTTAATTGCGTTCACCTGGCACCCCAGGAGTTTATCTGCTCCCTGATTAAATGGCTAAAATTGCAAAAACAGTTGGGCTCTGAATGTTGAGGAGCTCCTGAGAAACGACTGCTCTGCTCCGACACCTGCGCCGAGTGGAAAGGCACCAAATGTACAAAGTAAACCACAGTGATACCACACATCAGATCACTACAGGTGTGTACATGATCACTGCAGGTGTGTACATGATCACTACAG